>NW_028261396.1:5150246-5270246 GCF_051295495.1 Thamnophis sirtalis
AGTGGCCTGCGGTACTGCACCCTAACCACTGCGCGACCTCAGCTCTGTTCCCTATCATAGTACAGTTTCTGGTACGTTATGACATTTTACTTATATCAAGGAGCAAGTGAATTCTAGGCATTGTTAAAGCTATCAAGATCAATTGTATGAAGATTACCCAGCTCCACCCCTCCCCCAAAAAATGGAAGTGGACATTTTAGGGGTGTCTACTTGTTATCGAAAAATGATTCACAACTTAGTCACAAACTTAGCCGAGATGGCTAAACTATCGGCATATCTTAAAGATCACTGACTCTATGCTGACTCTGTAAACCGCTTAGAGAGGGCTGAAAGCCCTATGAAGCGGTATATAAGTCTAACTGCTATTGCTATTGCTATTGCTATTGCTATTGCTATTGCTATTGCTATTGCTATCACTCAAATGAGAGATATAAACGAGACTGGAAAAAATGGATTGACTATATACAAAATAAATACGGGACCAAGAAATTCCAGTTAGCCTATGCTTAAGATCAGAAATGATTTAAACTGTTTAAAGTTAGCTCAGCAAGAAGAAGCTAAGGTCAATGTAGAATGTCATTATTTCTTTGTTTCTTTTTTCTCAATAGATTTTAGACTGTGTTAGTTAAAAATCCATACTGTGTACGGGTTCTGGGAAGTCGGAGGAGGAGGGGGGTTGGGGGGGGAGGGAGGGAGGGGCACACAAAAAAAATTGTACTTCAATGTCTTAATGATTGACGAATGATGAAATATTTGTGTTTTTTAAAAGAAATAAAATAAATATTTGTATAGAAAAATGATTATGCTGTAATTGGGATTTTGCTGAGCTTTTAAAAAATAAACTAGAAATTTTAAAAAAAATGGTGATGCTCATTTCCAAAATCAAATAAGCATAAGATAGATCTGGTTTGAATTGTAATTTAAGCTAGAAACCCACTCTATTCCCACCAGCAATCAATACAGTAGCTAAAGCAGTGATTACAGAAGAGAAAATAATTATAATATAACAGCCAACCATGGAAATTAGCAGTCATGATCTTACTGTAGCAACAAACCAGTAAGCTCAAAAATGGGAAGACAATATGATGTCTTTTTTTTTTAGCAGTAGCTCTTCTGCTATTGAAGTAAGGTGAGGCTTGAGAAATGTGTAGGGACTATTTGAGCAATTCCTTTCATGAAAATATACATCTTCTCTTGAACATCAGCAGCTGTTTCTGGGACCGAGAACTATCCAATGTGACTTGACTTTTTTTCAAAAACTCAAGCTGTGATAAAGAAAAAAAATCCAGTTAGCTGCAGGAAATATTATGAAGGAAAAAAGAAATGAACCAACATAGGAAAAACAAGCTTTGGTAAAAGGTAGCTATCATGGCTTCTACACAGGTAAGTCTTTGTCTCATTCACCTTATCTTATAAACATGTGAAGAACGACTGCAGGAATTGGTTATATCTAGTTTAATGAAAAGAAGGACTAGAGCAGTGTTTCTCAACCTTGGCAACTTGAATGCTGGCTGGGGAATGCTGGCTGGGGAATTCTGGCTGGGGAATTCTGGGAGTTGAAGTCCAGACATCTTCAAGAAGCCAAGGTTGAGAAACACTGGACTAGGGGTAGCATGATAGCAGTGTTCTAATATCTGAGAGGACACCACAAAGAAGAGGGGGTCAACTTATTTTCCAACGCACCAGAAAGCAAGGCAAGATACAATGGATGAAAACTGGTGAAGGAGAGAAGCAACTTGGAATTAAGAAGAAACTTCCTATCAGTGAGAACAATTAACCCATGGAACAGCTTGTCTTCAGAAGTCGTGGGTGCTTCATCACTGGAGGATTTCAAGAAAAGACTGGACAGCCACTTGTCTGAAATTGTATAGGATCTCCTGCTTGAGCAGGGGGTTGGACTAGAAGGCCTCCAAGGTTCCTTCCAGCTCCATTCTGATTGATTGATCTCACTAACTTTGTCTCCCTAACATTGTCTCACTAAACTAACTAGAGGTTTTTTTTAAGTCTTTTAAGAACACGTAGGGAAGGATCACCAATATATATATAGTAGTTTAAAAGCAGAATTTAGCAGAAATAAAGGGGCAATTTTCACAGTGGAGAAAGATTCCCCCACTGGTGCTTTTTAAACTTCTATCTAAAGGTTAGGGCTGAGCACTGAAGGGGGGGGGGGAAGGATCTACGCTAGTAGTGACTGACCCAAAATGCAACTACAAAGTCACAGTGGACAGCTTGATGAAAATGTCAAGCCAGCGTAGAGCTGCTGTAAAAACCGACAAACTGCTGGCAGCAAATTCCACAGTTTAATTATGTGCTGGGTGAAAAAGTATTTCCTTCTGTCAGGCCTGACTTTCCCTGGAATGATGCCCTCCAGCCAAGGCTCGCAAACTTCCCGAATGGCCCCTGCCTGACCCGGAATGTTGGGCTATGTTGGTTTATGGCCTGATTCATAGGGCCCTTCTTAACCATGAAAATACAGGGATGAATTGGTTCTCAGATATATGACTAGACTCCGAGGGAAGAAGATTATCAGATTGATAGAATGGAAGGAACCGTATTGCTGAGTCAAAATGAGAGATGCTTTTTTCCCCCATTTTAGTCCTGTCTTCTTTTTTTGGCAGTTCTTTTCAATTCTCTTGAACAACTTTCTGAATGTATTCAATATTATAAATTATTTTTCTTTGCCTTGAAAAATATCTATCTGCTCTGTTACCTGGCTACAGATCAGTCTCCGGATACGCTTCAAAGTGCTAGTCGTAACTTATAAAGCCCTTCATGGTATTGGACCTGGGTACTTGAGAGACCGCCTGCTGCCAATCACCTCCCAAAGACCCATTAGATCACACAGGTTCAGCCTCCTCCGGGTTCCTTCCACCAGCCAATGCCATCTGGCTACCACCCATGGGAGGGCCTTCTCTGTAGCAGCTCCAGCCCTTTGGAATGAACTCCCTGCGGAATCTCCCCGCGGAGATCCGGACCCTCACCTCTCTCCAGGCCTTCCGGAAAGCCGTCAAAACCTGGCTGTGCCGGCAGGCCTGGGGTTGATGAGTTCCCCTCCCCTCTCGACTGGTATGGCTGTATGACTCTTGTGTATTTTAATTACGTGTATTGTGTTTGTATCCCCTTTTCCCCTTCTGAGTTGTTCGCCGCCCTGAGTCCCTCCCGGAGAAGGGCGGCATACAAATAAACTAAATCTCAAATCTCTCTTCTCTCTGATAAGAATTGCAAAGGAGGCCACAGAAGAAAAGACAGTGTTTTGAGATAATTATTAGTATTAATTCTTTCATCAAATGCTTTTGATAACATTGGTTACCAAGAATGGGAAAGGAGAGGAAGCATTTAGCAAGTCTTTCAAAACAGATGAACAAAATAGCAATAGCAATAGTTAGGCTTATATACCGCTTCATAGGCCTTTCAGCCCTCTCTAAGCGGTTTACAGAGTCAGCATATTGCCCCCCAAAACAATCTGGGTCCTCATTTTACCCACCTCGGAAGGATGGAAGGCTGAGTCAACCTTGAGCCTGGTGGGATTTGAACAGCCAAACTGCTGAACTGCAGTGCTGCATTTTAACCACTGCGCCACCTCGGCTCAAAAACGCTGTCCAGTTGATCACAGAATCTGGTTGTGGAATATCTTAGGGAACAATCTTTTGAAAAAGTGATAATTTAATAATATTGATATGGCCTGTTAAGAACAAAGCATTTCAAATGATTGTTCATTGTATGCTGCCTAGGAATCATACACTCCATGTAAAGGATAAAAGCAAGGACCACATCATTCATTCACTCATTTCAATTCAGTTCAAACACAGGTAGTCCTCAACTTCAACTGGATTTTTTATGACTATTCAAAGTTACGACGGCCATGAAACAGGTGCTTTACACCCAAAAAAAACCCCCACCCCCAGATGTTATGTTTGTGTCATCTGTCTTGGGGTCATGGGACCACATTCAAGCTGGTCAGCTTCACAACTGAGACACTTGGTAACATCCAGATGTTTTTGCATTCAATTCTTTCCGGCCCCAATAGATCTGTTATATTCCAAAATATTTCTATGAGAAAATGTCTATGTGAAGACGCTTCCATTTCTTGTTTTTCTCCTTGCATTCTTTCTGTTTTGGAAACAACTCACATTCTGCAAAAATTATGCTAACATAACAGCCGTAGCAGCAGTAACAATGACAGGAATAGAATTGCACCAATGATGGCATATGATGGCACTATGAATAGAAATATAATATATAATAACTTGATAATGGCTTTTTTAGTTTATTTGCAGACCCTTTACATTATGATACTTTGTGTTTAGTATGATATATTATTCCATTTATGTGACATGAGAGCTTTTGACTACATATAGAAAAGTGTATGCAACCATTAAAATTCAAGAAGCGTCCATATTGGCACAGAAATGGAGCATATTATTCTGAGTTCCTGAAAATAAGTGGTGCTAAGCAGTATCTTGAAATGTGCATTCAGTGAAACTTTATTTTAGTGGAAATTGAGTGGAGGGATATCCATTCCCCCTAAAGTCCATTAAATACCAATGTATATCACTGCAGTGATGTATGTCGTTTGCATAATATACACCATTACACAAATGATATAAATCACTCCGGAGGTTGTAAAATTAAAATAAAATCAACACAACATAGATGTAATTGCCTTGCCCATACTAGTTTAGATATAGCAGAATTATGTAATGTTTCAGGCAATACCCAGGCAGAAATTTGGTCTATTGTATCCAAAGTTTGCTAAATGGCCCAGTCAATAAAAGTTTCACTGTAGTAGCACAATACAGCAACCTCGCCATTAATTTCAACAACTAAAAGCAATGCAGTGACCAAGAGCCGAGGTGGCGCAGTGGTTAGAGTGCAGTACTGCAGGCCACTTCAGCCGACTGTTATCTGCAGTTCAGCGGTTCAAATCTCACCGGCTCAGGGTTGACTCAGCCTTCCATCCTTCTGAGGTGAGTGAAATGAGGATCCAGACTGTGGGGGCAATAGGCTGACTCTGTAAACCACTTAGAGAGGGCTGAAAGCCCTATGAAGCGGTATATAAGTCTAATAAATAAATAAATAAGTCTAATAAATAAATAAATAAGCAAATTTTGGGTGGTGGACAGAGAACAAACTTTGTGAGCTGGGTGCTTAACATCTTGAAGACTGCATTTTTTTTTTCTCTGATTGACTAAGTAAAAAAAATTGTATCTCCTGGCTTCTCAAGCCTCCCTTGTCAGTCCCCAAGACTGATCTCCAAGAAAAGACCAAGGAAAGACCACAGTCACCTCATGGGAAGATAAACGGCAAACAAATGTAATAAATAATAATAAGACCCTTTCACGTGCTTCTTTTTTTCTTTTTGGTTTTTTTTTTATACCCGTTGAAAACTAGAACAAATTAAAACAAAAGCACAAAAATTGTACCTTACTCTGGAGAATTAAGGCTGCATTTATGGTGTTAGGGAGAGATATAAAAGTTTATGCATCTAATAGGCGTAAACATTTCCGAGCAAAACATTTTTATTGATGGAAGGTATCGAGTTAAGAAATGGAGTTCAAGTGTGAATCAATTGCATTGTCCAAAAAAGGCAATAGTTTTCCACTTGAAAGTAACAATTAAAAACCCGAATGAATTTTTTTCTGTGACTCTCATAAAACTTGGGGGAAATGGACAATAAAACAACCCTAGAACCTCCCTGAGGAACACATCATGTGCCCGTTTCAGAAGATATTCCCTAAAGGCACCTCAAGCAAACTATTTTTTTTAAAAAAAATCATAATTACTGAAGGCTGCTAGAAGGAAGGGGCTGTAGATGACTGACACATTGGGTATCCAGATGTCTAGAACTATGCTGGATAGTCCAGATTCCTCCCATCTGCCCTCTCCTGCTCCATTGACCATTTAAAGTAGATGTTCATTTGAGTTCATTTAATTACTTCTCTCGGCTTAATTGTCTTCCTTTTAGGGCCCATTAAAAAAATAACATTTGGGGGATGGTTTGGGGAAGGTCCCCGAGACAGTATCACTGAAGCTAGAAAAGCCTGAAGAAATTCTGCTGAGGAAGTCAGCGGTAGATGAAAGGAGAAGAGTACATCAATCTAGAGCAGTGTTTTTCAACCTTGGCAACTTGAAGATGTCTGGACTTCAACTCCCAGAATCCCCCAGCCAGCATTCGCTGGCTGGGGAATTCTGGGAGTTGAAGTCCAGACATCTTCAAGTTGCCAAGGTTGAAAAACACTGATCTAGAGAAATAAACTTGTTTAATAAAATGAGTTTCTCACAACACTGGCATCCTTAGAGACCAGGGAATAAGGGTGGGGCACCAGGCTTCGTTCAGATTTCCCAAGAAATAGCTCAGAGTGGGTTTTTATGGGATCGTAAATGTAAATTTGGGTTGACTTGCCCTTGAATCGTATTTGCGATGGCCCCTGAAAAAACACGTTATCCTCTGTTCCAAGTATGTGAGAAAATACTCTCCCAGTTTCACATTTTTAGTGCCGCCTCAATTGTATGGTGTGCTGCTGTTGATTCATCTGGTGCAGTTAAACCTTTTCTCAAAAGCCACCTGGCTGATAACAGCTACCTTTGCAACTATCCACCAACTCAAATTTCCTGTTACTTATTATCTGATCTGGGCTATTCACCTCTCCTTTAGCCTCTGTCTCTCACGCCCTTTCCCTTCTCCTGAACTCACCGATCTTTGCTTTTTGGTTCTCAAACACAAACACACACATGCACACCTATTGGTTCTCAAATATGGGCACACTCTGCCTTACTTTCTTCTCTAGCCAACCTCTCTCGGTCTGTCCCCTGGATTAAAAGGAGTGTTGGTAGGAGGAGGAGGAGGAGGAGGAGGAGGAGGAGGAGGAGGAGGAGGAGGAGGAGGAGGAGGAGGAGGAGGAGGAGGAGGAGGAGGAGGGAGAGAAAAAAAGAGCTGAAGTGGCACAGTGGTTAGAGTGCAATACTGCAGCCACTTCAGCTGACTGCTAGCTGCAGTTTGGCGGTTCAAATCTCACCTGCTCAAGGTTGACTCAGCCTTCCATCCTTCCGAGGTGGGTGAAATGAGGACCCAGACTGTGGGGGCGATATGCTGACTCTGTAAACCACTTAGAAAAGCCCTATGAAGCGGTATATAGCAATAGCAATAATTAGGCTTATATACCACTTCATAGGGATTTCAGCCCTCTCTAAGCGGTTTACAGAGTCAGCATATTGCCCCCAACAACAATCTGGGTCCTCATTTTACCTACCTCGGAAGGATGGAAGGCTGAGTCAACCTTGAGCCTGGTGGGATTTGAACAGCCAAACTGCTGAACTGCAGTGCTGCACTTAACCACTGCGCCACCTCGGCTCTTATATAAGTCTAACTGCTATTGCTATTGCTAAATGGAGAAGAAACTGAAGTAGGCCAGACCACCAGGCCTATTTTAGTAAGGCAGTAAAGAGAGGCTGAGTCATCCTTGGCTGCTGGTTTAGTCCCTCTTGTCACACATCTTTGGAAGAAAGCAACCTCACGAAACAGGAACAGAAATCAGCCTCGGGGAATCCAAAGCAGAAGCTTTAAAGCCAGGCGCCACTGTTCGGAGCAGATGCCCTTTGGCAAAGATTTGGATAAAGAAGGGCCTCTGAAAAAAAAAATAGCCTTGTGGCTTTTGAAAAGGAAATGACCATCTCTTAACAGCAATTTGGTGAGCCCCCAGATAAATATTTCAAGGGGACTCACTGGTATAGTTGAGATAGCTCTTGCTCTGGCTGTTGTCTTCGAATCTGATATTATCTTCCCCCAGCAAAGCTGTTTGACTTTCTGACTCACTGATAGGGCTTAGAACCAGTGGCCTGGCCAAGGGCTAGACTCTAGATGCCAGCCAAACTCCTGACAGATCTTTTAGTTTATTGTCATTCAGTCCTCTTAAGAAACATAATGAGGGTTGGGTTGAGATAATATAGCAAACGCAAATGACTCCGAAGGGCAAGGAAAGAGTTTGCCGGCTACTAATTTCCTTCTTGACCAAGAAATCCATCCTGCAGGATACGGAAACCTTACCATTATGAGATAATGTATTGTACAAACAAGAATGCTGAAGCAATAAACAACATAAATAATAAACCATTGTTAATAAAATATGGGCCATTCATATTTAATAAAAAAATATAAGGGAAGCTTTAATAAACAAACCATTCAAGATCAAAACCTCAAGTACATAACAAGTATTTTGATAGGAGTTGTAGCTGATCTTTTTCAATATTATAATCAACTTTGGATGCAAAAACTAAAATATATATATATGCTTGTAGTATTGCCGTCCTAAATTGTAATTAACATTGAGGAATTTTTCCCCCCTCTTTTATATTCTCAACATTCTAAGCTATTTCAATAATAGAATGTCATTGTTCGGATGTTAATAATTATTAAACTATTATACAACATCGATGTTGGAAACAACACAATGTACTACGATTTATAAGAATATAACAAAAAGGGGGAAATGAATTTTAAACAATGCCCCTAGCATTAGGTTCAAGTGGAGCCAATGTGTTTCACTTTTGTTCTGATTCTTCTATCTGTTTCTTTTTATTCAGTTGATGTATTGTTCTGGGCTGTGTTTATTTTACAATGGGCTTTCTTGATGTAGGTGTGTGTGTGTGTGTGTGTGTGTGTGTGTGTGTATGTCTCTCTGTGTGTGTGTGTTTCTTTTTTAAATTACAGCAGCTTTTAGGGAAAGCTTCCCTAAAGCCATTTTTAAGGTTATTTTTAAACCAATAAAATATAGAATACACATTAAAGAAGTAGCATAAAACATTTAAACTATCAGTATTCATTTATTCAAAAGCAGCCAGATATAAAAATTGTGAGGCAAACATCTCAGCAAAGGACATTATACGGTATAGATACTGACAGACAAAATATATACTAGTTTAATAGATTAATTAAACATATGCTTTGGTTTTATAAGAAAAACAAAAATTGCAAATCTGAGTTTTCGAGAGGCCACAAGGAAAAATAAAAATAAAAGTGGCAGTAATCTACTGAGTATGCATTTCCAGCTTGTTTGAACATTGTTAAATCAACGGGGGGGGGGGGGGGGACTCAGACTGTAGATTTTGCACCTTGATAAAACCATTGTTTGATCTTTGTTCAGCCCCAGATTTCCCATCATGGAACTGATGGGGAATTTATCATGGGGATACTAGTAGTAACGTAATGTCTAGATTGAGAGACCTCCTGCTGCCAATTACCTCCCATAGACCCGTTAGATCTCACAGGGCCGGCCTCCTCCGGGTTCCGTCTACCAGCCAATGCCATCTGGCTACCACCCGGGGGAGAGCCTTCTCTGTTGCAGCTCCGGCCCTTTGGAACGAACTCCCCGCAGAGATTCAGACCCTCACCTCTCTCCAGGCCTTCCGGAAAGCTGTCAAAACCTGGCTTTGCCGGCAGGCCTGGGGTTGATGAGTTCCCCTCCCCTCTCGACTGGTATGGCTGTGTGATTTTCGTGTATTTTAATTACGTGTATTGTGTCTGTATCCCCTTTTCCCCTTTTGAGTTGTTCGCCGCCCTGAGTCCCTCCCGGAGAAGGGCGGCATACAAATAAACTAAATCTTAATCTTAATCTCTTAATCTAGATCAACTCATAACTTCATTATGATGCCTCGTAGTCCAACAAGGAGAGGTATGGCACAAAATCAGCCACCAAGGGAGGAAAACATGCAGGAAATATGAAAACAGTCCTTATTTAATATTGCCATCCTAGGCATCCTTACCTGGAATAAACCCTATGGACCTCATTAGACCTCTGTTTTGAAGACCACTCCTATGAAGGAAAGCTAAACCAGCATTATTTACTCACAGCCAATTTCCAATCAGGTGAATTGAATTGAATTGAATTTATTAGGTTTCTATGCCGCCCAATCCCGAAGGACTCCGGGCGACTCACAGAATAAAAAGAATTTAAAAACTTAAAAACAATAGGACACACAAAGTTAAAAAAAGAACGCAACAAACACCCAATCAGAAGGCCTGCCGGAAAAGCCAGGTTTTAATGGCTTTGCGAAAGGCCATGAGAGTGGGCAGGGCCCGGATCTCAGGGGGCAGCTCATTCCAAAGGGCCGGAGCGGCAACAGAGAAGGCCCTACTCCTAGGCGCCGCCAGCCGGCATTGTCCAACTGAAGGCACCCGGAGAAGGTCCATCCTGTGCGATCTTATCGGTCTAAGGGAGGTGTGTGGCAGAAGACGGTCTCGTAGGTACCCAGGTCCTAGGCCATGTAGGGCTTTAAAGGTAATAATCAGCACCTTGAATCGTGTTTGGAGACCAATGGGCAACCAGTGCAGCTCGTGGAGGATAGGTGTGATGTGGGTGTACCTCGGTACACCGAGTATCGCTTGCGCGGCTGCATTCTGGACTAGTTGCAGTCTCCGAACACTTTTCAGGGGCAGCCCCAAGTAGAGCATGTTACAGTAATCCAATCTTGAGATGACGAGGGCATGAGTGACTGTCTGAAGTGCCTCCAGGTCCCGGTGCCTATTAGAAACTACAGTTCAGGTGCACTGGAGGCAAAGATGATGAATTAAATTTGGGGGAGGGCCTTCTCTGTTGCAGCTCCAGCCCTCTGGAACGAGCTCCCTGTTGAGATCCGGACCCTTACTACCCTCCCGGCCTTCCGCAAAGCCACCAAGTCCTGGCTGTTCCAGCAGGCTGGGGGGAGCTGAGAAGCATCTACCTCCACAGAAATTGTGAATGTTGGTTTTTGTTTTTAATATGTTGTCTTTGTCTCGTTCCCCCCTTTCCCTTGTCTTTTGTGAGCCGCCCGGAGTCCTCTGGGAGTGGGCGGCATACAAGACAAATAAATAAATAAATAAATAAATAAATTTGTATGCCGCTTAAGTCTCAACAACTCTGTCACAATAATCAAACAAAAGGCCATTACAATGTAAAGATGAAAGATGGCTAGCACAATGAAGTCAGGGTCTCATCCTCTCTCATAGAAAACATGGGTAAAGAACCGGTGGTGAAATTCAATTTTTTTTACTACCAGCTCTATGGGCATGGCCTGGTGGGTGTTATGTGGCTTGATGGGCGTGGCTTGGTGGGCGTGGCAGGGGAGGATACTGCAAAATCTCCATTCCCACCCCACTCTGGGGCCAGCCAGAGGTGGCATTTGCCGGTTCTCCTAACTGCTCAAAATTTCCACTACCAGTTCTTCAGAACCTGCTGGATTTCACCTCTGTGAAGAATTCTTTGTAAACTATAGCTGGGGGGGGGGGATGTCATCTAGATCTTAGGGGCAACCTCATTCCAAAGGGCAGGTGCTACTACAGAGGCCTGAATAGATGACATGATTTAATAAAGGGAATCTGGAGTACACCCAAACCTATTGGATCGGATTGGCCAGGCAGATACTATGGGTGGCAGATGGTCTCTCTGTAACCAGCACTGTGCCATGTAGGACTTTATAGATAATGACCAACACTTTGACTCACACCCAGAAGCGAACTGGCAACCAGTCTAGCTTGCAAATCACAGGTGTTACATGGGCCTTCCAAAACATGCCAATTGCTGCTCAAATATAAAGTTATGTTGCAATAATAAAACCAGAAGGTGACTAGATCAAGAATAACAGTCTCAAGTTCCCTCCTCCCCCAATCCAGGAAAAGGAACAACCAGCACACCAGATAGATTTGGGCAAAAGCCTTCCTCCCACATCTGGTAGCTGTTTTTCAAGCAGGAGTTGTGAGTTCAGGAAAATCTCCATATTTTGGACCAACCTTGAAAGTGGAGGTTCTATCCCATCCAAGGTCAATGATGGAATATCCCCAAATCTAGTTACCTCAAAGAACCTCAGCACTTTCCCAGGTTCAGATCCAGAGCACTTCTGAACACTAGCCACTTGTGGATAGAAGCAGAAGAGAGGATGCCATTTTAAAGCTACCAGATCTGGGCTGCTAAAATCCAGCAGCTGTTGAGGGCATAAAGAATGCCCTTGAAGGACATTAGGAAAACCCATTATCAAAACAGCACTCAAACCAGGCAGCTTGAGCGCATTCCGATAAACCACCTTGAAAATATGCCTTAGGACCCGTCTAATTCACACAAAAATAAAAGAGGGAAGAAGGGAAACACGTTCAGATTTGCAAAATTCTGTTATTATATAGTTGTACTAATAAAATAACTTTTCGACCTATATAGCATTGGTTTCTTCATCTGGTCTGCCCTGAGTTTTTTGATTAGGAGATGGGCAGCATATGCATTTAATATATAAATAAATAAATTATAGGGCTGACAGCAGCAAAGAATTTTTTTTTCCTTATGTCCTTGCTGCCTAGTGATTATTTAGATTTTCAGAAGTCCCCTATGCCTGGGAAATATAATTATCATGACTAGAAACCATTGAAGACTTAACTCTACAAATTAGCTTATTTTCTCTTTAAAGTTGGCCGAATTGGCTGTGATCACAGCACTGTGAAGCGCTGGATTCTGTAGATTAACTGCAAGATAAACGGCTTTCTTTTATCTTGAACCACGTTCTTGATACCATGCATAATTAATTTTCTCTTTCAGATCCTCACCTTTCTTTCCTAAGTAAAAACGCTCTAAACTTTTTCTTCTTGGGGAGTTTCTCCAATTCTTGGTCATATTTTACCTGTGCATTTTTTTTTAAAGAATGCCTACGTGAAAATGTTGAGCAATGAATTAGCCATCTTGGTTTTGTATATTCAAGTTAATGAAGCCCGTTTAATTTTTTGAAGCTAATCCACCTCTGATGAGAATTCAGTTCACTACTTCTGACTTTGCCCTAGATTTTCAGGAACTCCTGAAAAGCTTCTTGTTCAGGATCTTACCACTATATCAAACAAAATAAAAGAAAATGATATTACAATCTCTTTTTGGCTACTCATATGACTCATCATGTGAAATTAAAGTTGAGCTTTTAAAAGAAGTTCTGACCTTTTGCTTACTCAGAAGCCAGCATGTTCATCTGGATAGCCTAAATCTGCTATTTTCTAAGGCGATAACTCCCCCCCTCCCCACCTAGCTCCATCGGTGGTCTCTGTGAAAATGTAAACCTGGACATCTGTTTAATTGAATGGTGAAATGAGATGTCTTGACAATAACAGAAACTAAGGGCACCCTTAAAATAAAACAAGAAAGGGGAACAGTTCCAATTAAAAATTACTGATTAAAAACCTAGGGTTTTTAACCTACCGTTAATGAATTAGCCAAGCTGATTAATGAATTGACATTGTGAGGCTATACTTTCTAATCTGGCTATCTGTGTGGATGATGTCAGCCCATTCACTGTTCAAAGAGCTTCAGTCTGGTTTCTAGTTCAATAAGATGTCATCTGTCTTTAGAAATGGATCGTATGATCAATTCAATATCACATACTGCATGCTTATTCATAAATCAGATTCTCCACCCTGTTTCCACAATAAATGTGACATTCATAAACACATTTTAGTGCATTTTCTTACAAAATGCCTAGCTGTAAATGTATATTGTACACATTCCTTTATTTATTAAAGTTTTAACGCACTTTGGGGGAATTGGTTTAAAAATGAGGCTCTTTGTAAAATTCAAACATATATAAAAACCAGTGGATAATTATACTTCAATCAACATGGCAGCCCAGTCAGTGAAGAACAGGTCAACTCCCATTAAAAACCATAACATTTAATTCTTCAGGCAATTTGCATTACCAGCATAGATAATTATGGGATACAAAATATATGGAATGGATAATAATAGTGAACAGTGATGAGAGCTATGGCTTTCAGAAGTTTTCTTCCCTTAATATAACGTTTTTTTATATAATTAAACAATTTGTAATGATTTGTTTTCACTTTGATCCATAAATTCCAAAGGAATAGAAAATATGAAAATATGATGATGGGGGACATTGCAAATTCATGTAATGTCGTGAACACCTGAATTTTAAAAATAAGTAAATTAATTCAAAATTTTAAGACATCTCAAGAGATTTTATGTTTTCTCCCCTGAAATCTCAGACAATTTTTGGTAAGAGTATAAAGAGTATGCAGATTTTGCAAGAATTATCTGGTTTATGAATCATTCTTTTTTATTATTCAGTCATTAAGTCACATCTGACTCTTCATGACTCCATGGACCATGACACACCAATGCCCTGTCCTCCACTGTCTTCTGGAGTTTGTCCAAACTTGTATTAATTGCATTGATGACACTATCTAACCATCTCATCCTCTGCTGTCCCCTTCTCCTTTTGTCCTCAACATTCAGAGTCTTTTCCAATGAATCTTCTTTTCTCACTTGGTCGCCAAAGTATTTGAGCTTCAGCAACTATCTTTCCAAAGAACAGTCAGGGTTGATTTCCTTGAGGATTGACTGATCTTCTTGCAGTCCATGGGACTCTCAAAGAGTTTCTCCAATACCACAATTCAAAAGCGTCAACTCATCAGCACTCTGCCTTCCTTAGGATCCAACTCTCACAGCCATTTTTATTCTTACTCCTACGTGGGAGGGGGGAGCTACCCACTGATATTGGGATCGGATGGGGATGGGATGGGACTTTTGCCAGCCTCTAAAATATCAAGTAGTGTCAGCCCTTTGTGGTAGCCTAGACTAGAAGCTCAAACTATGAGTCATGACCAAAAGTATTTCTCCCCTTACTTTTACTTTCAAGGAAACTAGAACGGGTCCCTTCTGAAATGCTTTCCACATTGCTTTCCCTCCTGCGGGCAAAGATTCTTTTGCATGATGGTTGTGTAATTTGTGGCTCTGTCTTCTGTTTCTGAAGGTCATTCCTACAGGCAGCAAAATTAGATCACCATCACCTAAGTGGCTTTTTTATCAGATCTATGGAAACATCGAAGCGACACAGGAAAATCAGTATGTAATCAATACTGTAAACATTTCAGATAGTGGGAGGAAGACTTTATTCTGTTTTAAAGCTAAACTATGATAAATAAGTTCCATATAGTTCAGAAAAAGCTCATTGGAAATATTGACTCTGGTTTGGCCTCTGTTCCATTCAATCTTGGCCTGTGATGAATGTCTTTGAAATAGTAACACTTGGATGGGCAAAGATTTCTAGAAGAGTAAGGAAGAAAAACTGCCACATATTACAGAAATAGAATGTTGAGAAGGACCAAACGAACAACTTAAAAGTATTGAACTGGCATCCTTTTTTTTTTTTCGTATGCCACAGCACCCAAGGAATTAACATTTCAAATGCCTTCTCTCAGTGATCTGTTCCAACTAGAATAATCTATTATTTCCCCCCTGTTCCCCATGCTATGGAGGAAAATTAAGAAGAGTGTGAAAAAGAGAAAATTTGAGGGTGGGGATATCCAATAGCAATAGCAACAGCAGTTAGACTTATATACCGCTTCATAGGGCTTTCAGCCCTCTCTAAGCGGTTTACAGAGTCAGCATATCGCCCCCAACAATCCGGGTCCTCATTTCACCCACCTCGGAAGGATGGAAGGCTGAGTCAACCTTGAGCCGGTGAGATTAGAACCGCCGAACTGCAGAACTGCAGTCAGCTGAAGTAGCCTGCAGTGCTGCATTTAACCACTGTGCCACCTCGGCTCTTCCATATGGGGATCTGGCAGTTTTCTATTATCAACATATTACATTTGAGTTTTGTGGCTTTCAAAGGAGAAAAAAAAATTCTATTCTATATGGTCATTTGATAAAGATCTATCTTTATTTAGCTCTCCTGAATTTTTCAGACCTCCTTCAACTGGAGATTGATGTTGTTAAAAAGAATTTTTGACAAGCTTTTTGTGATAATAATATAGTGTAGATTGTAATGAAAACAATTTAAAACTGGACAAAATAAGTGGTTTTTTTTAAAAAAAAATCTTTAATTTTCTAAAGATAGGCTGTACAATAATTTCAACCACTATATTGTGGTCTTCCACTTCACAGGAAAAAGACCAAAGTTTAAGGTTTAAGTGATTACAGCTGTTATAATCAGTGGGCTTAAGTTACTTTACTTGGATAAAACATATTTGCATATCTATTTTGCCATAAAATAGTGGATTGGGAACAGTGGTGGGATTCAAATAATTTAACAACCGGTTCTCTGCCGTAATGATTTCTTCCAAAAACCAGTTCACCTAACTGCTCAGAAAGTTAAAAACCGGTTCTCCCGAAGTGGTGCGAACTGGCTGAATCCCACCACTGATTGGGAAGATTGAAAGTTATACAAATAGACTTCATTCAGAATAGTATCAGTGGTCTAACACTAACATTCAAAGGCATCAATACTATTTCTATCATCTTCGGATGAAGTCCAACTTTTGCTTCCATAAAGTGTCACGTGAGTACCACTGCCTTTACTATTTTGATCTTTGTAGATCAAATCACATGATTAGATGATTAGGGGACTGGAGGTTAAAACATATGAGGAACGGTTGCAGGAACTGGGTATGTCTAGTTTAATGAAAAGAAGGACCAGGGGAGACACGATAGCAGTGTTCCAGTATCTCATGGGCTGCCACAAAGACGAAGGAGTCAACCAACCCTCCAGAGCACCAGAGGGTAGAACAAGAAGCAATGAGTTGAAACTAATCAAGGAGAGAGGCAACTTAGAACTGAGGAGAAATTTCTTTGACATTTAGAACAATGAATCAGTGGAACAGAATTTGCCTCCAGAAGTTGTGAATGCCGCAACACTGGAAGTCTTTAAAAAGATGTTGGATAGCCATTTGTCTGAAATGGTGTAGGGTTTCCTGCATAGGCAGGGGGTTGGACTAGAAGACCTCCAAGGTCACTTCCAATTCTGCTATTATATTATATGGCATCATCTGAATATACTTTCCAAGTTTTTCATGGCTACTCTATCAGCTAGACTGCAGCATATTTTTGACAGCTTTTTCCTTTACTGTTGATGGAATATATTTAATTTTAGTCACATTTTTTTTCCTCTCTGCTCCTTGACTTTTCTTACTAGAGCGTGCAGATTCTTCGCATTTTCAACTAAACAGAGTACTGTCACCAACCTAGTGTAGGCCCATCTTCTTCCAACACTGCTTTCCTTAATATATATTCAGTGTATAGGTTGAAAGAATAAGGAACCAAGTATATAGCCTTGTGCCACTCATTTGCCAACCTCGAGCCAATTTGTTTCACCATGTTCTGCCCTGACTGTGTCTTCCTGATTTTGCGTCAAGACTAAGAGATTCTGGGATTCTTATTTTCTTAAGTGCATTCCACAAATTAACATGATCTGCATAAAGGCCTTTCTATCATCAATGAAACACCAACTGACTCCTTCGCATTCTTTGCCTTTTTCAAGTATCCAGCATGTATCAGCAATAATGGCTCATATTTTGTAACGTTCACAGGACTAATGTGTACAACATCCATAAGTCTGAGGGCCAGTGTTTTTGTGTATGGCACAGCACAGAGGCAACACAGTCAGCTGACAGTTCAAACTGCCCCTTTATCGCTCAAAATATTCCCCAAACACATTTCTGGCAAGTCCCAGAGCAAAGTGATCATACACACACACACACACACACACACACACACACACACACACCTCCAGCAGAAGCCTCTGGCTGCAAGTAGTCTAGCACAACGCTGTGAGCACAACAGCTGCAAACAAGAAATCCAGCAGGGCAAGAGAATAAGTTAATTAGTCCAGGAAGCAAAGGAACAAGTCAATTAATCCAGGAAGCAAAAGAACAAAGCAAGAAATCCAAGAAACGTCCAATGTCGTCAACAGCACACAACACCCCATGAATTCAGTGTTTGTTCCCGGCAAACATCCCACCCCACATTGTCTCCTTAAGTCTCAATCTCCAGGTCTGCCTTGCGAAGAGGGGCAGGACACTTTCCTTCTGAGTGGTCGGGTCAGTCTGTGCTGTTCTTGCCTTCTCTCCACTCTTCATGTTCCAGGATCAGGAAGGGGTGGTCCTTGCTCATCGCCTGAGCTCTCATGTTCACTGCTTAGCCTCTCTTGGTCATCCGGCTCCCCCTCCTCCCTGCCTACAAGCTATCCCAATCATGAGAGACCCTTCCTCCAAACATTCCTCTGAAGCCAAAAAAGCTCTCGATCTCCATCAGCTCCAGTTCTAGCTAGTCTTCCTCCACAGATTCGGGCTCCAATGGGGGCATGACAGAGGCTACGCTGGTCAAGTATTTGAAGCTATGCCAACCTTCTTTGAAAGAAAGTGATGGAAGAAATGGATTGGAATTTACACCAAAAATGCAATGTTGCACTCATAATCAGGTTTGTTTGTTTCTGGGAATATTTTTTTTAAATAGAAAACTCGTCTCTTTTTGGAAGCTACACCATCACTCACTACAAAAAAATAGTTTCCAAAATTCTGCTCATTGATGTACAAGAAGACATCAAAATTGTAATTAGGGAAGTAAGTTAGATGAAAAAGAGTACAAAAAAAACATTTAGGACATTTGAGAACCTCTGAATATTTGAGATCAGACACAGAGTTCTTCGATTCTTCACTAAGGTTCGGTGGTTGTCAAAAAGGAAATGCTTTGAATTCTTTATAAGCTGAAGGAAGAAGTCACTGTTTTTGAAATATTATGGAAATGATAACTTTCACTGAAGGCTGGCATACCTTACAGATATTATTTAAACCAGTGTTTTTCAACCTTGGCAACTTGAAGATGTCTGGACTTCAACTCCCAGAATTCCCCAGCCAGCATTCGCTTTAAACTAAACTGATTTAAACTATTGAACACATAGGACCTAAAAGGACAAACATTTATAGCCAAACTAGAAGTTGCTATTAAAAATACATCTTCATTTCCTTGACTTGATGAAGCTGTTAAAGAAAAACTTCTGCAAAATAATCTCAGATTAAAATTAAGTCTTATCCTCAAAATGAATTCAGGTGATGTTTCTCAGATGTTGGGCCAGAAAATCCCATTTACAAACTTGTGGAGGACCTTTTATCACTCGTGTTTAGTCTTTGCCAGAGAATCTCCAAGAGTTTTTGGAACTCCAGCTTGATTAAGCTGCCAAATATAACGTCCAACAAATCATCTGAAGATTATTATTTTTTTAGTAAAATACTTATCCTAAACAAATTAGTAGACTTTATGAGTCATCAATCCATTTTCATCACCATAACTTTGCAACACTCTTTCCCTAGCTAGAAAAATAAAGCAGCAGGACAGACCCGAGAATGGAAGTGCACTATATTACACTGTGTGCGGCTTCCGCACTTCACAGAATTCAAAAGCTTGTGGCAAGCAAACAGCCTCAGGGTTCAGAATCATCACAACGTAAGGAAATTATGCTTAATTGTTTTTTTTTTATGAAGATCAAAGTTCTTTATTCTACATTTACAAATTGTTTGCTTTGGTTTTGATCATGAGATTTCATTCTTTTTGAAATGGCAAATGTCATTATTGAAGGAAGTGGGTTTGACTTTTGTTGTTGTTGTTAGTTGCGAAGTCGTGTCTGACCCATCACGACCCCATGGACAATGTTCCTCCAGGCCTTCCTGTCCTCTCCCATCCTCTGGAGTCCATTGAAGCTCATGCCTACTGCTTCAGTGACTCCATCCAGCCACCTCATTCTCTGTCGTCCCCTTCTTCTTCTTTTGCCCCCAATCTCTCCCAGCATTAAGTTCTTCTCCAATGAGTGCTTCAGTGAGACATTTTTATGCCTCTGCAAATAAAGGGATCATTATTGAGAAGGACTTGAGAAACACTGGGCTAGATGGACAAACTGCAAATCCTCGTGAGCAGGCTGTAGAAACTGAGGATTTGGGAATTGACTGGTGAGTTGGGGAGCTGGGAGTTGAATGAAGCTCACAGCTATAATGCAGCCCATTGCTGAGTCTCATTTCTTAACCACTTTTGTGTTGAATCCACTTTCTCAAGGACTTTCTGGTTGAATGGTAGGAGGCATTTTTGAGAAGAAAAGAGAAGCATTGCTAGATTCAGGCATAGCATAAGGCCAACTTGACAGAACCTCTAAAGATACTGTTAAGCCAAAAGAAATTATGGGACTCTATCACATTCAATATTCAACTTTTTAAAAAAGAAATATTTAGTAAAATAGCAATAGCAATAGCAGTTAGACTTATATACCGCTTCATAGGGCTTTCAGCCCTCTCTAAGCGGTTTACAGAGTCAGCATATTGCCCCCAACAACAATCCGGGTCCTCATTTCACCTACCTCGGAAGGATGGAAGGCTGAGTCAACTTTGAGATTTGAACCGCTGAACTGCAGATAACAGTCAGCTGAAGTGGCCTGCAGTACTGCACCCTAACCACTGTGCCACTTCGGCTCGATAATAGAGCAAGATACATTAATTTGCCTAGATTAAAGCTTGATTCCTGTCTCATAAAATCTCCTATTCTGAAGGCATGGCTTCTCTAATTTCGGCGTTTACATATTGTCCTTAAATGTTTTGTTTCTTTGTTTGTTTCTGGAATCACACAGTGAGTCAGAAAGCTACTTTCCAAATCATATATAGCAAGGGTGGGGAGAATGAGAGCTCTTTTTTGACTTGTGGACTTCAACTCCCAGAATTCCTGAGCTGCGCAGGAATTCTGGGAGTTGAAGTACACAAGTCATAAAGGAGGGCCACCCTTCCCCACTTCTGATGTAAAGGTTCAGAGAGCACAGCTGTTTTTCAGAAGCTTGAAAGGCATCTAAGACACATTTCATTGTTATCACTGCCCATTGCCCTTCTTCCATCAGCTGACATTATTTTCTTAAGGCCTCTAAATATAGTTGGCCTTTACTGACAGGAAACTCAGAGCACATTCCAAAGCCCTGGCCATGTGGAGTGAGGTCACTGTCTGTGTTAACAGATTCTGGAGAGACATCTGAGAAAATTAAGCTAATAAACTAACCCACCTCAGAGAAGGCATCCAAACAGGAACTGAGAGCTGCTGCTCCAAAACAGTGGGAAGAGCTGCCTTAAAAGGCCTGGAAGCTACTCCTTTAATTGCAACCTGGATAGTCATGTCCTAGATGTGCAAACGTTTTCAGGAGATGTATTGTTTCATTTCAATCAATCCCTCTGGTAAGTGAGCCAATGAAAACAGAGCAATCAATGGTGTGAAGTCATCCCTTTTTGGGGGGAGGGGGGGATGAGTTGATTAAACAGATTGATGAATAGAGTAGAGTAGTGTAGTGTAGCATAGGATAGGATAGGATACAATACAATAGAATACAATAGAATACAATAGAATAGAATAGAATAGAATACAATAGAATAGAATAGAATAGAATAGAATAGAATAGAATAGAATAGAATAGAATAGAATAGAATACAATACAATACAATACAATACAATACAATACAATACAATACAATACAATACAATACAATACAATACAATACAATACAATACAATACAATAGAATTCTTTATTGGCCAAGTGTGATTGGACACACAAGGAATTTGTCTGAGCTCTCATTGTACATAAAGAAAAATAAAATAGAATACATTCGTCACGAATCATAAGGTACAACACTTAGTGATAGTCATAGGTTACTAATAAGCAATCAAACCATGCTAGTAAACAAACAGAATAATATAAATGGTGAAGATACAAGCAACATGGTTATAGTCATAAGGGGGAAGAGTTAGGTACTAGGAAAGATGAGAAGAATAATAGTAATACAGTAAATAATAATTAAACATAATTCACTGAATTATACGCCTCAGATATTATATGATCTGATTAGCATTCATGGGAGTCATGGCTGCACCTGAAAATTAGCTAATTTACAGGAACATGGAATAGATCCAGAAGAGTTTATCATGTTTGGCAATCATGGTGCTGTTCCTTGAACTGTTTTTTGGTGATCCATCTATGAGTGTGTTAGATCGGGCAAAGGGAGGCACACAAAGGCTTCAGTAACAACAGCTCTTTATTGCAAGTCAGGTAAACATCCGGCTGAGGAAGGGTCAGACAGCAGCCCCTTTTAAAAGGATCTGTCAGACCCTTTGACCAATGGGATTCATTCTGCTCCGGCGAGAACAGAGGACCTTGGTTGAAACCTCTGTCAGTGGGGGGGGGAATATCTAACACCTCTCCCCTCTAGGATAGAACAATCCAACTGGTGAGGTAGTCACGCAGGTAGGCGGGCTTTTGAGTAGCTCTGCCAGAAAGGAGAGGAGGAAAGAAAGTAGAGAAGGGAGAGAGGGAGAGAAAGGAAGAGAGGAGATGAGAAGAAGAGGAGGGAAGGAAGATAGTGAGGAGGAGAGGAAGATGGAAGGGGGAAGAATAGAAGGAGAGGGGGTAAGAAGGAGAAGAAGTAGAGAGTAGTAGGGGAGAGGTAAGGGAAGAAATAAGGGAAAGGAGAGGAGGAAAGAAGAAAGTAGAGAAGGGAGAGAGGGAGAGAAATTAAGAGAGGAGATGAGAAGAAGAGGAGGGAAGGAAGATAGTGAGGAGGAGAGGAAGATGGAAGGGAGAAGGAGAGAGGGTAGGAAGGGGAAGAGGAAGAGAGGAGGAGGAGGAGGGGAGAGGTAAGGGAAGAAGGAAGGGAAAAGAGGAAGGAAGGAAACAGAGAAGGGAGGGAGGACAAAAAGGAAAGAAGAAGGTGGTGTCAAAATAGACGAGGGATGGTAAAGAAAACAACCCAAATGGAATATTACAATTCTATAAATGGAATGACAAATGTATTTTAATTATGAATGTAAAAAAAAGAATAACAATTATGTGAATGTATATATAGAGAACAAAAAATAAAAAAAGTTTATATATATATAAAAAGATTAGGCTTATTATCCAGAGAGGTCTTATTTTCTGGAAAACAGGATAAATAAATAGATAAATAAATAGATAGGTATGTAGGTGGATGGATGGATGGATGGATGGATGGATGGATGGATGGATGGATGGATCTATTTCCTCATATGGCAGGATATTCCACTTGGAATATCATATAGAAAACGTGTTTCTTCTAAGTTTTCATACAGCATAGCAAGCCAGATCAAGAGCCCCCTCCCAATATTTTCCTATACCCCCCTGCTTCTGCTTTTAAACTGGGAGAAAATGAAGGCAGAGAGTTTGGATGCAACCATTTGCCCAGCCTTTAGGCCTCCCAGTAAGCTGTCAATATTGCATTGTCTTCCCCACATGCCACTACTTAAGAAGCAGGAAGGAAACCTGGGGGGAGGCAGTTCAATTCCAAACCTCAAGAAAACGAGTACAGCTGTTACAGAGGGCAGTCCCCAAAAATGTGGACTGTAGCCATCCAGAATTTCCTTCTGCCATGAACCTAATAGGTGGCAAGCCACTGCGTCGGTATCTCCACCACCTCCACCCCATTCCAAACACCAGGATTTATATAAAATGGTTTCTTCTACAGGCTTTTAGCCTATCAGTGTTGGCTTGCAGAAGGCAAGGTTACTCAAGGCAAAACAAAAAAAACCAATCCCAAAACCTGGCACAAGCCGTACAATGTTGTCGCCATTAATTTCTGTGCAAATCTGCTTACATTTTCTCTCCTTTTCTTGGAAGAGCTTTGGTGACCTATGGAGATGGTGCACCCATTTGTTCCTCCAAAGGTGGATCCTCAGAATCACCGGCTAAGCACGGGACAGATGATGTAAGTGGTAAATAGAAGAGAGGAGAAAAGCCAAATCCAGGCTCTAAAAACAATGCATTTTTCCTTCTGAAACTGTGGAACTGGTGTCCAAGGGCTCTCTAGTCCAGTGTTTCTCAACCTTGGCCACTTGAAGATGTCTGGACTTCAACTCCCAGAATTCCCCAGCCAGCATTCGCTGGCTGGGGAATTCTGGGAGTTGAAGTCCAGACATCTTCAAGTGGCCAAGGTTGAGAAACACTGCTCTAGTCTGTTCAATTTCCCTCGGCTTTTATTATCCTGCTGTTGCAATTCACTACCCAGTCCTGAGTGATAGCTTCCCTGTCATCTCTCTTACCATCTTCCTGATACTTGACCCCCTTGGAATAATGTATCTCGACGTGTCATCTTTTATTTTCTATCTGAGGTTTAAATAACTAACTCTCGGTTGAACTTCTGTGAAAGACAACTGTGGTGGATAATTCTTTCTGAAAGCTCTCCCCGGGTGATGTGAGATACTTGGAGAGTCACATTTCAGGATAAATTTTGATTAGAAGCCCTTGCATTGTCCTAGAGGTCCAAGGGCCACTTGTCCAATGCCACGGAAAAACTAAAAATTCATCGTGAAGCCCCTTCTCTTTTCCCCCACACAAAGCCCAGATTTTATATACAAATTCTCTGTGAAAATGGCTGAAATAAATATTCTTAGCTGCTGAGTACATTTGGGGGACGATGAAGGACGCAGTCAAAAATCTAACCCTTAGAGCTCCCTTTGGTTTTGGTGGCAGAGATGAATCTATGAAATCTGATGGTCTCCTGGGATCCAATTGGAATGAAAATGTCCAATATTTCTAGCTCATAATCATACTTGCAGAGGTATATTTTACTCAAGCAAAACCAGAGCTGAATGTGCGGAACCAAATTGGAAAGCTAAGTTGCACTTTTGAATACACCAGCAGCTTGTCACTTTTTTTTTTTAAAGGAATGTAAAATTCGTGATACAAATCAGACAGACAAGCAGACGCATCACTGCTTGTCCTTTTGGCAGACAACGGACACAATCTGTTCGAGAATTCACTGCAAGCCTTGCAGAATGGACTGGAATGCACAAATAAGCTGCCTCAGAAATGGCAGCTATGCCTGTAATCGTTGGAATTTCACTGCATTCTGTGCTTCTCTCCTGAAGAAGCCCTCAAATAAACCTGAGCCTCTGAATAGGATCGGGATAAGCTTGGTTGGGCCCATCTTGTGCCCTCTTCATGTTCTGTTCTTCTGGGCTTCCATCAATCCTACCAACATGGCCAACTGTGGAAATTCTGTCCAGGATCATAAATGGAGCCATCTGGACCCAATTTCAATTTATTATGATTGGACAAAACCATCTGGGCCCCAAGGCAAACCTTTCCAGGGAGGACATATATAGCAAAATGAGTTACTACTGTAGGAAAGAAGTTAGTGGCTACAAACATGCTACTCTTTGGATGGAATAATGCAGCAGGAATTTGAGGTTGCTCTTTAAGTGACAGAGTATTGTAGCAGGGATTGCAAAGGAGGAGGAGGAGGAGGAGGAGGAGGAGGAGGAGGAGGAGGAGGAGGAGGAGGAGACAGACAGACAGATACCTTGCTAAGTACTAGTAGTCACCCTAGTCCAGTGTTTTTCAACCTTGGCAACTTGAAGATGTCTGGACTTCAACTCCCAGAATTCCCCAGCCAGCGAATGCTGGCTGGGGAATTCTGGGAGTTGAAGTCCAGACATCTTCAAGTTGCCAAGGTTGAAAAACACTGCGCCTAGTCCATAGACTTTGAGGCCCTCTCTCACTCCATCCCAAGCCATAGTGCCACCTTAAGCAAATGTGTAGATTCTCCTCTGTACCCTGTACACTGTCTAGCAGCAAATCTGGTTGGTTGGTTTCAAATATTGAAGGCTTATGGGCCCCATGACAGGCATTACAGACAGGCATTATCCCTGTCTTGATCACATTGATGCCATCACTGTAGCCCAAAACAATTGGAGGTGCCAAGTTGCCTCCTCCCGAGGATTAATAGGACTTGGAGAAACTAGATCACTTGATTAATATAATACACCCCTTGTTGGGCAAGAAATGTGGGAAGAGGGCATGAATGCAACCTCCCCATATCCTTCTCCTCTTCCTTGCAAAATAGCTTTTCAGTCAAATTGGTTGCTGAGCTGGAACTCATCTCGCTCTCCAAACTGAACATAAATCTCTTGTCCTGTAATGGATGAGTGACTATAAAGCTTTTTTTACCACCGTGAGCTAACCGCATTCCAGAATGTGTCTTATGGGAATTTCACAGACTCAAATGCTTTGTGAAACGTCATGATATATGGACGCAAGCCTACCTCAGAAGCTGAAGCAGCCCCCCATGAGTCAGCCTTCCGGTTCTTTGATGCAGGAATCATAAGTGTTGAACCCTCTAGCCTTGGGAAAGAGGTTTCAGGTCATGTGCCCTGTGCCCAGATGAGATACGTCTAGTCAGTTTTTCTTGCATAAGAAATAAGTCAGAATCAGAAATACAAACCAGAACATTTAGTCAGAATGAAAATGATACAAATGGGGAACAACTGAGAATGAGAAGAGTAATTCTATCCTTCAAAGAAAAGAACCTATAGCATTAGACAAGACAATAGCAATAGCAATAGCAGTTAGACTTATATACCGCTTCATAGGGCTTTCAGCCCTCTCTAAGCGGTTTACAGAGTCAGCATATTGTCCCCAACAACAATCCGGGTCCTCATTTCACCCACCTCAGAAGGATGGAAGGCTGAGTCAACCCTGAGCCGGTGAGATTTGAACCACTGAACTGCAGATAACAGTCAGCTGAAGTGGCCTGCAGTACTGCACCCTAACCACTGCGCCACCTCGGCTCTTTAAAACGTACAACCAACTTAAAAAGCAATAAAAAGAGCATAATACATAATTCAAATAAAACAGATACCTAACTGGGGTGTTATATTTAAACAGCAGTCTTGATATTTGTAGAGTCCCTTCTTATTGGAGAACCTGTGTCCCTCCTTACATTGATCAGCAGGTCAGCGGTTCAAATCTCACCGGCTCAGGGTTGACTCAGCCTTCCATCCTTCCGAGGTGGGTAAAATGAGGACCCAGATTGTTGGGGGCAATATGCTGACTCTCTGTAAACCGCTTAGAGAGGCCTGAAAGGCCTATGAAGCGGTATATAAGTCTACTGCTATTGCTATTGCTATTTAGGTAGTCTGTCCCTCTACATTTGTGTACACGCAGTGATATCCAATCCAAGGGAAAGGGGCATTCATGCAACAACAGACCTCCATCTCCCTGAAGTCTCTAGTACAGTGTTTCTCAACCTTGGCCACTTGAAGATGTCTGGACTTCAACTCCCAGAATTCCCCAGCCAGCGAACGCTGGCTGGGGAATTCTGGGAGTTGAAGTCCAGACATCTTCAAGTGGCCAAGGTTGAGAAACATTGCTCTAGTATACTTGCTCAAACTCTCTCAAGAAGGTTGGCAGGAGCAGACCAGGGGTGAAAAGCTACCAGTTTGGAACAGCTTGTCCAACATGGTAGTAAAAATGCTACGAATTCACCCGGCCCAGTAATTTTAAAAAAAAATGCTACCGGTTCAGGCGAACTGGTATTTCTGACAATCAGCTGTGACGTGCGACTTATATTAGCTAGAATCGTCAGATTTCCTGCTTTCTAGCTAATCTAAATTGCGTGGCACAACAGATTTCCCACCCACACACACACACACTGTTCTACTTACCTTTGCAGGCATGCTTGGTAACAAGCTCCACCCACCCACCTGGATGACATCACGTCCCGCTCTGGGCATTCGCGGAAGATCCTGCGTGCTCACACTTGTGAACTGATAGTGAAGGGTACGTTGATTTCACCCCTGGAGCGGACCCATCTGTAAAGGACAGAGGGAATGGCCTTGAAGGACCTTCACAAAGGCAGCAATCAGATAAGTGTGCCTTGAGCCTGAGCCAAGAATATACCTGGTGAAAACGTCTCAGACAATCTCCTTCCTAGTTCACACAGATAAAAGGAGGGGGGGGAGCATATTTGGACTTGTAAGAGTCCCTTACTGTAACTGTTATAATAAAAGTAGTCTTCCTGACCTATGAAGTTTAGTCTTTTGGGAATGCAGCTGGATTCTCTTCTGTTTGTTTCTTTGTTTGCTTTTGAGAATGTAATAATTGCAAATCACTGGCAATGTGTTCTTGCACCTATTAAAACACTGAAAACTACACTAAAGCTAAGCTAAAGCAGCTAATTCAATTCCCACTGAAATCCATTTCTTGGAATTTATTTATATAAATTTAATGCACCTATCAGTGAAAATTTGAAATATACATACATACATACATACATACATACATACATACATACATACATACATACATACATACATACTTATCAGCACAAATACAACACAAATGTAACAAAGGCAACAGTAAAAATATTGGATTTCTGTCTGGATGGTCTCTTGTGACGAGCCAGATGAGGCAGTGGCTTATCTATAGGACTTCTGGGCCTGATATAATCTTAACATTGTTAGAAAACTGCATGGAAAGGGAATTGGAAAATAGCCTTGCACTATATAGCAATAGCAGTTAGCAATAGCAGTTAGACTTATATACCGCTTCATAGGGCTTTCAGCCCTCTCTAAGCGGTTTACAGAGTCAGCATATCGCCCCCAACAACAATCCGGGTCCTCATTTTACCCACCTCGGAAGGATGGAAGGCTGAGTCAACCCTGAGCCGGTGAGATTTGAACAGCCGAACTGCAGTCAGCTGAAGTAGCTTGCAGTGCTGCATTTAACCACTGCGCCACCTCGGCTCTCTCTCATATTATGTAGTTGTGACTATGTAATGTTCAGTTGATCCCTGCAGCCTCCTTGAGAGGCCTTTAGAAGGATGTTACATGGGATGGGCATCACTTTAATGTGTCCTTCCATTCCTGGGGACTTGGTGGACACACAACCATGCATTTTTCTTGACAACAATAATAACAAAATGACTTGGCACTGCTTTCTTCAAGAATGCTTTCTGACTTCTCAGGGATTCTCGGTGGATCTCCCCTTCAAGTGCTACACAATCCCATCATGCTCAGTTTCCAAGTTCAAAGGAAGTTGGCCAAATGCTCCTTTGTTAGAATTCTACGTGCTGCATTTTAATCATCGCTTTGAGACAAACACAGCCTAAGGATAGGTTAAAAATAATAATCATTAATACTCAGCAGGTATGGGGTTGCTTCTTTGTTTGGTGCTGAGATAGAGATGCTTCCTGTCCCTGCTGCTTTTACTCTTTTGCCCTTACAAACATGACATGGACAGCTTGCTCTATTCTCCCCTTCCCCAAAGGCTAAATAAATGGCAATATTTGCATAAAATGGCACTGGTCTTAAAAAATAACATCCCTGCTTGCCTCCTTTCTGTAGCTAGATACAGCTTAGTCCTGGCTGCTAAAATGTCTAACTCCCGCCAGAATTGCAGCTCAAAGGCAAGCTTAAGAAAACAAAACCTCATCATTAATTGATCTCCCTAGCTTATAATTTCCACTGGACAACAACCTTACTCCGTGTCTTTGGAAAATTTTGCTCGCAATGCCAGCCTTCTCTGCCTGCCTCTGAATAGGGCCAGCCAGGTGGCCAGAACCAATGTTTGTCTAAATAAAAACACAGGGCTTTCAATGCAAGGAGGCACTCTGGATATCAAGGTAGATTACTTTTTAAGGCAGGAGAAAACATTGAATATTCGGAAGGGAAGGCTCGAGACCTTTCTAAACACTCCTTTATGGCTCTTCATGTGACAGAGTGTGCTGCACAAGGACTGCTCAGCTAGTCTACTAGGAGCTAATGTTAAATAGACTCAAACTGAACAGGCTGTTAATTTTATGAAAACTTAAAAAAACAAATCATATGTGGCCCAGGAGTAGGGAGACTGCATCAGTAGCAAGAGTTTGGGAAATGCCTGTTTTAATATCCTCATTCCAGTTCATTGAGTCCTGAACAGGCTCCTTGGTGAATAAACTTTTCAGCTTCCTTGGTCCAAACATTCCTCCTCAAGGACTTCCGTCCATAGCTGGAGATGCCCAGCAGCTGTGAGAAAGAGGGAGGGAGGGATGGAAGGGTGGGCGAGTCTCCTGGAAATGGCTGAAGTCAGAACTTTATTTTATTTATTTAGTTAGTTTGTAAAAGATAACAGGTATAAGTATAAACATAAATATGAACACAGTAAATGGGTACGAATAAATGGAGACAGTAGCTTATGCCCGCCCCTTTCAGATGTCTTAGGAATGGGGTGAGGCCCACAGTAGACAGTCTTAGGTTAAAATTAGGTTTTAACTTAATTTAATTTTAATTTAAAATTTAAAATTAGGTTAAACTTCTTGAGAATTTGTGGTATTCTATGGGTACATGCCAGAGGTGGGTTTCTACCAGTTCACAATGGTTTGGGTGAACCGGTAGTTATAATTTGGCCTGGGTCACAGAACCGACAGAGACCCAGGCTGGCCACGCCCGCGAACCGGTTCCCCCGTCACCGCTGCCATTGCTGGCATGGTTTTTATTAGCTTTTTATGGTCTCGGCACATGTGCAGAACAATTTACCGTGAACTGTGTATGCGTGTGCAACGAAGCACACAAGAAGTGATAGCTGGTAGGAACCCACCCCTGGTACTTGCCCACATTGGAATTTGTGATGGCTTCACAGTCCCATAAACATTGGAAGAAACAACTTATTAACATCTCATTAAGGGACTCTTACTCCTATTAAGTTGGGGTATATTCAGGAACACCGTCTGCCTTTCTTCCTGAAAATGTGTCAGCTGAATTGTGGAAAGGCCTAAACAGTTAGAAGCTGTTTTCTGTTCTCAGATGAGTGATTTCAACAGCTTCATCCTGTCCAAATCAGAGTTACAAAATCTGAGTCTTTATTTTATATGTTTCCTCCACATCTGTAGTTCACATTTAGCAGCTCTTCTACAAACTCAGTACTCGCTGAATTGCTTTTTATTATCTCTTCAAAGATATTTCGTTATCTCTTTTCTTCCACCCTTTTTGGGTATCCAGGAGGCATTAAACAAAATTAGGGTGGGGGTTGCAATTTAAGCTTCTTTGCCTATATGAATATGTCAGTGTTTCTCAACCTTGGCAACTTGAAGATGTCCGGACTTCAACTCCCAGAATTCCCCAGCCAGCGAATGCTGGCTGGGGAATTCTGGGAGTTGAAGTCCGGACATCTTCAAGTTGCCAAGGTTGAGAAACACTGGAATATGTAATACACACAGATACATACGCACACACATATACAGGTAGACTTTGACTTATGCATAAATGATGCCTCAATTTTATGACAGCCTTGAAAAAAGTGACTTATGACCTGTATTCATAATTACAACCATCACATAACCCTTGAAGGAACACGATTTGTGATCTGTTTTGACAATTTCCAGGAAAAAAAATCCATTTAACAAGCTGGATTTGTCTGACAACATAGTGGGTCACTTAACGACCATCATAAAAATTGTTGTAAAATTAGGTTCAACTCAACTTATAACCAAAACAAACTGTGATTGAAATTCCAGTCCCATTCCCCATTGTGGTTATGTTGGTACTGAGTCTCCCCCAAAATAAGGCCCCAAGCACTTGGCCTCATTTTTGGGGAGTTTCCAGGGATGAAATTCAGCAGGTTCTGATAGGTTCTGGAGAACTGGCAGCAGAAATTTTGAGTAGTTCAGAGAACTGGCAAATATCACCTCTGGCTGGCCCCAGGAGTGGGGAAGGAATGGAGATTTTGCAATATCCTTCTCCTGCCATGCCCACCAAGCCACGCCCACAGTAAAAAAAATTGAATTTCACCACTGGGAAGATGTTATTATTTTTGAGGTGCAGGAGGCAGCGAGCATGGTCACCTCATGGCGGCTGCTGTTTTGCAATATTTTTGGGGGAGGTCTTATTTACAGGGGAGGTCTTATTTTAACATGTGCGCTCAAAAGCCTGATTGAGCTTATTATACGGGGAGGTCTTATTTTCAGGGAAACAGGGTAATGTATTGTATTGTATTGTATTGCATTGCATTGCATTACATAACATCACATTGTATTGTACTGTATTGTATTATGTGGCGCAGTGGTTAGAGTGCAGTACTGCAGGCCACTTCAGCTGACTGTTAGCTGCAGTTCGGCTGCTCAAATCCATCCTTCCGAGGTGGGTGAAATGAGGACCCAGACTGTGGGGGCGATATGCTGACTCTGTAAACTGCTTAGAGAGGGCTGAAAGCCCTATGAAGCAGTATATAAGTCTTAACTGCTATTGCTATTGCTATTTTACTAAATATTTCTTTTTTAAAAAGTTGAATATTGAATATATAAGTCTAACTGCTATTGCTATTATGTTGTTACGTTACATTACGTTGCATTACATTACATGTTTTTCTGCACACAGATAAATACTTACATTTTCAGATTCTCCTGAGCCTGCTAAAAGCTTGATTTGCTGATATCTACAACTCTCAGAGATGCTGCCTTATTATGGGTAGGATGATAATTATACAAAAGCCACAGCCACGGTTGATAATCCACATGATAGGCAAAACCAAATGATGCAAGTTCCGACCTGTGTCTGAGCTAGTTGGTGCTTTGCGAGTTGCCTTTCATTCTTAACCTGGCTTTTCGGTTGCTCACCATTGCCAGGTGAGCACAGCACAACATTTAGGCTGAGGGGGGGGAGTGGAGAATAAACCCCCCTCCTGCTCAGCTCTCTGTCCCAGTGAGACCAATTGGTGCTGGGGGCCTCCTCTTTCCACGCATGGACTTTCGTGGAAAAATGTAGCGGTGCGATGGAAAAGGAAGCATTTCTCTTTGTTTTAGATCTCTCTCTGTCTCTCTCTGTTTCTCATTCTCCAGAAGCAGAACGCCGCCATGTCCTGGCCCAAATAAACTGAAGGTATTTGAGAAGAGGGTGGGAAGAGAGAAAGGAAGGTGGGGGGGGGAGAAGAGATGGGCTTGAGATCTGATTGTCAATGAAAAGGGCAATTTTCGAAAGAGCACCAAGATCATCTGAACCTCTGGGGACTTGATTATGTGAAGCATCTCTTTTATAGCCCGTCCTTACCCACCGCCTGTCTGCCAGTGCCCCTGATTGTGACAATAACTGTTCCACTGACATTACTCTAATTAGGACTAAACTCTACCCAGTGAGATTACCTGTCTCTCTGGTGAGACAGCCGAGGAAAAACATGCTTAAATTACTGTTATCTGTTTCTTCCAGCCCCCATCTGGTTGCTTCCCTCACCATTATGTCATTGCTGAAGTGATAGCATGATAGAGGAGCTTACAGACACTTGCGATTTTGATGAAGCTTGTGCTTAATATGTATTTTAGGAAAAACAGGAGAATTGGAGGTTCATCCTGCTTGTAAATTCCCCGTTGTGGCCTAGGGTTCAATCAAATTATTCCCAGGCTCCTCTTCTTTACACAGCCTCTTACAAGGATTCTTACTAGAATCGCCATAAATTCATTTATAAATACCAAGCTGCTGTAATAGCAAAGAGTATTCAATATATATATTGAATACATATATATATATATATATATATATATATATATATATATATATATATATATATATATATATATATATATATATATATATATATATATATATATATATATATATATATATATATATATATATATCAAAGTTCCAGCTATTCCGTGTGATTGTTTCACACAACCTGCTGCAGCCTTTTTCTACAGCCAGGAGTTGCCATTTTAAATTCCCCACAAGGACGTTGTTTATTTATTTTATTTTCAGCCTGCTATATAGTTGGAGACAGGGGCAAAATCAACTTACTTTCGCTACCGGTTCGCAAATGTGAGTGCGCTTCCTTCCCTCTTCCACACATGTGCAATTAATAGATCAGATAAAAGATGTTGACATTATCCAGTTTGTTCTAGTGGTTAAAGGCACCAGGTTAGAAAGCAGGAGACAGTGAATTCAAATGCGCTGGACCTTCCTTCCCTCTTCCACACATGCGCAGGACTTCTGTGCATGCACAGAGCATCAAGAGCAGGACATGATGATGTCCTGTGTGTGTGTGTGTGTGTGTGTGTGTGTAGCCTCCCACCGCCACCCAAACCGGATAGAACCAGCTGAATAGCACCGCTGGTTGGAGACCCATAGAACAAGCAAATAACTAGCAATTAATAGATCAGGTAAAAGCTGCAGACAACAGCCAGTTTGTCCTAGTGGTTAAAGGCACCAGGTTAGAAAGCAGGAGACCGTGAATTCAAATCTCACCTTAGCCTTGAAAGCCACCCGAGTGACCTTAGGCCAGTTGCTCTCTGTCCAATCCACCTCACAGGATTGTTGTTGTGGGGAAAATAGGAGGAGGAAGGAGTGTTGGAGATGTTTGCTGCCTTGAGTCATTTGTAAAAATAATCAAGGTGGAAGTTAAATACACCAATAAATAAATGAGGGAGAGATAGATAGATAGATAGATAGATAGATAGATAGATAGATAGATAGATAGATAGATAGATAGATAGATAGATAGATAGATAGATAGATAGATAGATAGATAGATAGATAGATAGATAGATAGTTATAGGGACACATAGATAGATAGATAGATAGATAGATAGATAGATAGATAGATAGATAGATAGATAGATAGATAGATAGATGATAGATAGATAGATAGATAGATAGATAGATAGATAGATAGATAGATAGGAGATAGATAGATGAGAGATAGGTAGGTAGGTAGGTAGGTAGGCAGGCAGGCTGGCAGGCAGGCAGGCAGGCAGGCACATAGATGTGAGGTAAATTATGTATGTGATGCCTTGAAAATCAATCAAAATGGACTAGAACCAAAACCATTCATGTTACATCTGTAATGGCAGAGAATTATGCCACATTAACAGTGAAGAAAGCATCAGATCAGATTGAGATAAGGGGGAGGTTAGAACTCCAGGGATGCTTCGTGGGGCAGCTCAGGTGCAACAGCCTCACCCTGAAAGCATGCTGGGAAAGGGGTGCTATTCGATGTCCTCTCCATGCACTTTGAAGGTTGCGAGTTGAAGCTCAGCAGGGTGAATGCCCTTCTATGTGGGGCAGAGAGATTTGGGAATGGCATCTTGAGTGAGTGTTGGGGAAAACAAAGCAGGCTGGTGTGAGGCTCCGTCCCGCTGTAGGATTGAATTAAATACCCTTGGCTGGACTTCAGCCGTGGATTGCGGTAATCCCATCATAAACAGAAGGTGCAGTCAGCATTCAGCAATTATTTGCCTCTTCGAAGGGGAGGTGAATTTGTCAGCCACGATAAGCTGAGCTAAGCACCCTCCTCTTCTCTCTCCCCCCCCCACCAAACGTGTTTCAGCAGTATTTCAGCCAGTGATGCACAGAGCTTGGCTCTCAGAGATTAATCTTGAATTGAATGCAGATAGGTCTTCACATGTGGACAGCCAAGCACTGTAAAGAAGGGAGATTCTGATTTTGACTTTAAAGCCTTTCGGTTCTGCTGGAAACAGTTGTGATTTCGTAGCTTGCAGATTCAGTTATTACTTTGGTGGGGGGGGTTTTGCCATTGAATGGAGAATGGCTAATTTAGGGTTTCCATAAAGTGGAAGAAGATGCCTACACAGTTCAAGGCCTGTACAATTTGGTCATTGTTCATTTTACAATTTTGTGGGCTTGTATTTTTACCCTTGGAAAACGCAACCACTTTTGTTTTGAAATAGAGCCGAGGTGGCGCAGTGGTTAGAGTGCTGTTCTGCAGGCCACTTCAGCTGACTGTTATCTGCAGTTCGGCGGTTCAAATCTCACCGGCTCAAGGTTGACTCAGCCTTCCATCCTTCCGAGGTGGGTGAAATGAGGACCCAGACTGTGGGGGCGATATGCTGACTCTGTAAACCGCTTAGAGAGGGCTGAAAGCCCTATGAAGCGGTATATAAGTCTAACTGCTATTGCTATTGCAGTTCTGCAGTTCGGCTGTTCAAATCTCACCGGCTCAGGGTTGACTCAGCCTTCCATCCTTCCGAGGTGGGTAAAATGAAGACCCGGATTGTTGTTGCGGGTGATATGCTGACTCTGTAAACCGCTTAGAGAGGGCTGAAAGCCCTATGAAGCGGTATATAAGTCTAACTGCTATTGCTATTGCAGTTCTGCAGTTCGGCTGTTCAAATCTCACCGGCTCAGGGTTGACTCAGCCTTCCATCCTTCCGAGGTGGGTAAAATGAAGACCCGGATTGTTGTTGCGGGTGATATGCTGACTCTGTAAACTGCTTAGAGAGGGCTGAAAGCCCTATGAAGCGGTATATAAGTCTAACTGCTATTGCTATAATTGATTTCCAGCTCCAAAACTAACATCTGGAAGGTGGGTTCCTACCAGTTTGGACCGGTTTGGCCAAGTAGGTAGTAACTTGGCCTGCCACGCCCGCGAACCAGTTCTATCGGCAGCGCCATGGGCGCCACCATTTTGTTTTTTGCTTCTGTGTATGCACAGAAGCATTTTTTTTTACTACTGCGCATGCTTGCGTAGCGCATCCTTGAGCGAACCAGCAGTAGCAGAAGCCAGAAGCCACCCCTGGAGCAGAGATGTAATGTGTATCATCCTTGGGACACACATAACTGCCTGTGGCACTGCATTTTGCACCAGCAGAATTTCTGGATGCTCTTCAAGGACAGGAGGAAGCGTGTTATAGTGTTAGTCCAAATGTGGGAATTGTTTTGTGTGCCAGAGTCAGGGATGAAATGCCCATGTGGTGAAGATCTGTACAATGTCATTGATATGAAAATTAAATACAAGTAGAGTCAGAAGGAAGATTGCTTGGTTCTTTTGCATGTAGGAATAGAGGTCCTCAACCTTTCCATTTTGTGCATACTTAGAGTATATTTGCTCTATTCTTACTCTAAAAACAGTGTTTCTCAACCTTGGCCACTTGAAGATGTCCGGACTTCAACTCCCAGAATTCCCCAGCCAGCATTCGCTGGCTGGGGAATTCTGGGAGTTGAAGTCCGGATATCTTCAAGTGGCCAAGGTTGAGAAACACCGCTCTAAAATATATTTAAAGGTAAAGGTTCCCCTCGCACATATGTGCTAGTTGTTCCCGACTCTAGGGGGTGGTGCTCAACTCCGTTTCAAAGCCGAAGAGTCAGCGGTGTCCGAAGATATCTCTATGGTCATGTGGTCAGCATATACCACGGTGGGAGCATGGGGAGTATCAAAGATGATAATATGGTCATGATTTCCATGTGGCATTTTTTACCTTCCCAATCCACACAATGTTCCTATGCAGTGTGGCATGTCTTTAAAAAACCCAGCACCAAGTCGTACATATACGGCTCTGTTCCCCAACCAGACCAACATGAAACCAATATGACTCTCTATATAAATCCATATGTAAAGATACATGACAGCATTTTATTCCTTGATATTAAAGATTATGAGGCTCCTATGCACGTTAAATTAAAAACATGCTGCATCAGTTATATTTAATTTGCAGGATTATTTATTTAATTTGTAGAATCTGGAGATCAGCTGGATCTGAAAGAAACACCGGTGCAATCTGAAGACCCAAGCCAAAACAAAAAAAATCCAAACCACTCCACTTTGTACAAAATGCATCTTCTGCTTCCTATCTTTTTCCCCTGGCCACTGAAATTCCAAATTCCAAATTTAATGAATTTATATGCCGCCCAATCCCGAAGGACTCCGGGCGGCATATAAATAAAGGACTCCAGGTGAAAAAAGAGGGGGGGGGGATGATGTACCATATTTGTGGAGTATAAGACGCACCTTTTTCCCTCAAAAAAGTGGCTGAAAATCTGGGTGCGCCTTATACACTGAATAAAGCATTTTTTGCCTCCTGAAACCCTGCCCCCTTCACCAAAATGGCAGTGCATAGCCTTTATGAGGCTTTCAGAGTGCTCCTGGGGCTGGGGAGGGCAGAAATGAGCAAAAAACGGGCCATTGTTTGCTCAATTCCGCCCCCCCAGTCCCCAGGAGAACTCTATAAGCCTCCTAAAGGCTATCCATGTCCTTTTTTTGACGAAAAATGGGTCCGTTTTCATGAAAAACGGGCTGTTTTTTGCTCATTTTTTGACCCCCACCCCCACCCCCCAGGAGCACTGTATAAGCCTCCTAATGGCTATTCATGCCCTTTAAAAAAACAGGCCCGTTTTCTGGGGGTTTGCAGAGTGCAAAACCTTTTTTTAAAATTTGCCTCTTCAAAACCTTGGTGCGTCTTATACTCTGGTGTGTCTTATAATCCAAAAAATATGGTGTTTCCTAATAACTCCACCTTTAATGATATATAAATAATTAAGAAGTAATAGACATCTGTCTGCATTTGGGAACAACATCAAATTAAGCAAGAAACTAGTGTGAAAAAGCAGAATTGCTTGTGTCAGGGCAGGAAAACTCTTCTGTTTTCAGACGCCTAAAAATGGTAAATGAAAGATTAGAAGAAGCAGAAATATTGATACACTTAACATTTCAGATTCAGAAAATGAGACAGAATCAAGTTGTGGTCTGTTTTTTCCCCCTGCACAGATCTATGAAATTGCTACTTAAATCTTGCCTGGCTGGAGAGTGGGCATATCTTCAAGCACCATGTTGTGAACAAATCCAAACTGAAATATTAAAAGATTTGAAAAGTAGGTCAGATGTAACAAATGCATTTTAAGACACCCAGACTTTAAAATTAAATCATAACCCAAAATAGATAAATGTTCTGCTCCGTGCCGGTAACCACAGATTTACTTGGATGCTTTTATTATGTAAAAATTCTTGTTCACACAGAAAAAGGTTTATGGACATTTACATAAAAAAAAGGACAAGAGAGGATCAGCAAAATTAAACCACCTCTTCAAGATGGAATGTGCATAAAGAAACCTAGGAAGCAAGCTGAGATTCATCAGACCCATAAACACTTATCTGGGTTGTGCACAATTTCAGGCTGTCAACAATCTTGTCAAAGTGGATGTGTTCAAATGGAAGCTAGCCTTTGATTGAGGCGCCTATGCTGAGTTGTTCCTTCCAACTCTTTAATGCAGTGATTCTAATATCAGCTGCTCATATTGTTTTATCAAGTGATGCTAAGAAGATGGCCTCCTTTAGTTTGCTGGTGGATTGAATGTGTTAGTGGCTCATCCCAGACACCACCCTCTATGCACAAGAAAAGAGATCCAATCACAGCAAACAAAATGTATTATTTACCTGCTCTAAAGGTCAACATGATTTGGAGCTACGATGTATGCAATATAAGATCTACAACATGTGCGTTTGAACGGCATCTTCACCTCCTTAACGAAGTGGGGAACTCGTGGGTCTCTGTGGCATCCTTGGTGTTATCTTGTCCTTTTATGTATACTGAGAACATATGGCCCAAAGACAAACTCCTTGTGTGTCCAATCACACTTAGTCAATAAAGAATTCTATCTATTCATTCATTCATTCATTCATTCATTCATTCATTCATTCATTCATTCTGTCTGTCTGTCTGTCTGTCTGTCTGTCTGTCTGTCTGTCTGTCTGTCTGTCTATCTATCATCTATCTATCTATCTATCTATCTATCTATCTATCTATCATCTATCTATCTATCTATCTATCTCTCTCTCTATCTATCTATCTATCTATCTATCTATCTATCTATCTATCATCTATCCTATCTATCTATCTATTCATTCCATCTATCTATCTATCTATCATCTATCTATCTGTCTGTCTATCTATCTATCTATCTGTCTGTCTATCTGTCATCTATCCTTTCTATCTATCTATTCATTCTATCTCTCTCTCTCTCTCTCTCTATCTATCTATCTATCAATCATCTATCCTATCTATCTATCTATTCATTCCATCTATCTATCTATCTATCTATCTATCTATCTATCTATCTATCTATCTATCATCTATCTGTCTGTCTGTCTGTCTATCTATCTATCTATCTATCTATCTATCTATCTATCTGTCATCTATCCTATCTATCTATCTATTCATTCTATCTATCTATCCATCATCTATCTATCTATCTGTCTGTATCTATCTATCTATCTATCTATCTATCTATCTATCTATCTATCTATCTATCTATCTATCTATCTATCTGTCATCTATCCTATCTATCTATTCATTCTATCTATCTATCTATCTATCTATCTATCTATCTATCTATCTATCATCTATCATCTATCTATCTATCATCTATCTATCTATCTATCTATCTATCTATCTATCTATCTATCTATCATCTATCTATCTATCTATCTATCTATCTATCATCTATCATCTATCTATCTATCTATCTATCATCTATCATCTATCTATCTATCATCTATCTATCTATCTATCTATCTATCATCTATCTATCTATCTATCTATCTGTCTATCTATCTATCTATCTATCTATCATCTATCCTATATATCTATCTATTCATTCTATCTATCTATCTATCTATCTATCTATCTATCTATCTATCTATCTATCTATCTATCTATCTATCTATTATGAGCTTGGTTGTTTTCTTGCAGATGTCTCATTACCTGAATGTGTAACATCATCAGTATTAAAAAGGAGTGGGGTTACTTTCTTTCTATGCAGTTTACTGGTTGTCAATGTTGCTCTAAGTATTCTTGGTGGTTTGTTGAGGTACAACTCTCAGAAGCATCTGCCAATATGGACAACACTAAGGAGTTGGTATTCTAAGAGGCACATCACCTTTCTTAATCTGCATAGCGGTTCTTTTGATCTCTCTCTTTTCCACAAAGTTATCTGGCAGTTATCTATTGCCTGTGCTAAATTATCAGCTGGGTGTTTTGTAGATAGATCGAAATCTTACATCCTGCAACCAGAGAATTGTACCCGGATACTATTTGGGGAAAGAGATAAGGCCATTCAAAGGGTAAAAACTGTTCAAACACTTTGAATCATTTTATTTGCTGTGGGTTCTTTTCCCAGCAATTATGAGAATCTTCTGGAGATGGTAACCATTGATAGGGCTATCGTTAAGCATATTTGACTTTCAGCCCCATGCAGAATATGAAATGTAGGTGCTGGGTAAGTCAAAGTTTACAACTGTGCTGTGCCTAGGTTCAGATGGCATGGTGTTGTCAGGTGATACACAAGGCTAGGTAGATACCACGAGAAGTATTAGAAGTGTCACACTGAGCTCAGAAAGTACAGCTGCCATTCAAAGAATCATTAGTCACAAGGGAGTGTTAGGGGAACATCTTGTGTTGTCATCACGCTGCAAGGCTGGCTGCAGTTCAAATTAGCTTCCTTACAGAGTGTGAATCAAAATGACATGTAATCTGAATGTTAATGATTTTTTCCCACTTTTGCTTAAGGCTTCCTACTCCACCTAAAAAAGCTGTCATCCGGAGGACAATATCTTTCTTTCCTGGGATTAGGGAATACAAGGAATCTCAGCAAGTTTATGCAGAATTCACCTGCCCAAGACATTGGCAAAAGTTATTGATTTAATTAATTCCATGATGTCACAACTGGATACACAGTCACATATGAAATGGTTTGTGATCCTAACAGCTATGGATTCAGCAGATCTTAATGTAATGTTTATGAATAAGCAAACTGACTACAGGCTCTTACATATATATATCAAGTGTTGCCATATACAGTATTTATACATAGAAATAAATAGGAAAAAAGAGGGACAATAGCTACATGATTAAAATATTGCTTGCAAACTAGAGTTCTTTTACAGGGAATGTGCTGTATAAACAAGAAGCTGAACTCCAAAAAGTAAAGGTGTCCCTGCAGGTTTTACCCCGCTAGTTGTGACTGACATCAGGGGACAATGCTCGTTTCCATTTCTTAAGTCAAAGAGCCAGGGGTGCCGGTAGCCTTTTGTGAAGTCATGTGGCCAGTATGACATCATGCCACAACACACACACACGGCCCCCTGTGCATGCATGCATGACCCCCCTCCCCTGTGCCCCATTTTGGCCATGGGGGTCACCGCATACCCCCGTGCTCACCCTGCCTCCACACATGCGCGTGCAACCCCCTGATGCCTCCCACATGCATGCGCGACCCCCCATGCATGCACATGCATCTCTCGGATGCACCCTGCGCATGCACGACAGAAACCCAAAACTCAGCTGGCTGGTGGGAGGCGCGCACTCACTTGCGTGGTACAACTGAGCTGGGAAGATGGCTCGCGTGCCCGCAGAGAAGCCTCTGCATGTCAGAGCCAAGGTGGCGCAGTGGTTAAATGCAGCACTGCAGGCTACTGCTAGATCAGCAGTTCAGCGGTTCAAATCTCACCGGCTCAGGGTTGACTCAGCCTTCCATCCTTCCGAGGTGGGTAAAATGAGGACCCAGATTGTTGGGGGCAATATGCTGACTCTCTGTAAACCGCTTAGAGAGGGCTGAAAGCCCTATGAAGCGGTATATAAGTCCACTGCTATTGCTATTGCTATTGAGTGTCATAGGTTCACCATCACGGGTCTAATCTCTTCTTAAAAACCTCCTACAACTTCTGGTGGCAAGCTGTTCCACTGGCTAGTTGGCCTCACTGTTAGGAAGTTTCTCCTTAATTCCAGGTTGCTCCTCTCTTTGCTTAGTTTCTATACCTCGTTTCTTGCCTTGCCTGCTGGTGCAAGTATAAATTGACCCCCTCCTCTTTGTGCCAGCCCCTCAAATATTGGAATACCATGGTTATGTCACCCCTAATCCTTCTTTTCTATAGACTAGCCATGCCCAATTCCTGCAAGTATTCTTCATACGGTTTAGTCTCTAGGCCTTTAACCATCTCTGTGTGTATATGTATATATGTCTCTCTCTCTCTCTCTCTCTCTCTCTCTCTCTCTCTCTCTCTCTCTCTGTGTGTGTGTGTGTGTGTGTGTGTGTATGGATGTAAGTGTGTGTATTCAGTAGCTGCAGAAAGTGAGCATAGAAAAGAAAACAGTACTTTAGAAGGTCTTCCAAAGGTTGGAGCCACTGCAGAGACAAACCTCTCCAAGTCCACCTCTCTTTGATCTGATGCAAGAAGCAAATTTCCATTGGAGATGGTTCCCCCAAGCATTTAAATCAAAACCTCAACTTCAAATTGGATCTGGAAACCTATCGGTAGTCAATAACCAATCCTACTATTTTGGGAAGTGGTTTTGCACCAATTCTTCCCCGTTTTCGAAGGCAACCCTTCCTATTGCTCTCTTGCTCCCCTTGTTTGCATTGCAAAATGACGCGTCTGTCCAGGGTGGTACATCTAGCCATGAATCACTGGGAGTTGGAAAAGAAAAGGAGGGGAAAGCAGGAGGGGAGGGGGCAAAAATCCCCATCCCTGGTACCCCAGGGAATCTGGATTAGCAAATTATGGGCCAACCCAACAGCTAGCAGCAAAGGCGTGTATGCAATTATAACTCACTTCAACTCACTTGGGCAAAATGTCACAGCAGAAATGTTGAAAAGCCTTTGGAAACCAAATTGGCCACATCAACTGTCAAACAAGAGAATTAGTTAAACTCTAAAGGCTAAAAAGCAGGTACAGTAGTCCTCTTAATAGCAATCGTCTTCTCTGGCCTCTCATTTTTCTTCTTTCCATTCAGCACTGAATGAAAATAAATGTTCCATTTATTTTTCCAGACAAGAATCAGTGGGAATAGATTAACTCACAGCGCTGGAGCCTTCATTTATGAAGAACTGAATACAGATGTTTTAATTTATAATTTAGTCAAGCAAACTCGGCAGTAATCCTTTCAGGAAGCAGATTGGCAGATTCTGGCATTGAGGGAAAGCATAAATCTTTAACACAAGTATACACATTACCTTTAAAAATGCAGGCTGAGCTGCCCTCACAAAGCGGAACGAAGCCTGCTATCAGTGGGAAACAATTAAAGCATTTGTCACAATTATACTACATTGTAAACATTACAAACAGGCTCTTTGGAAGGCTTCTAATTTGTGTAATTGTGCATTTTCAGAAAAAGTAATTTGGAGGGAGAGAGAGAGAGAGAGTTAGACATGAAATGCATGTTTGTAACAGTTAAACTAGAGGAAACTTCTATTTTTTTCCCTCCTCCGATACTTGTTTACTATTAGCTTTGGTGAAATTCAATTTCTTTTATTACCGGTTCTGTGGGCGTGGCTGGTGGGCGTGGTTTAGTGGGCGTGGTTTAGTGGGTGTTCCAGGAGAAGGATACTGCAAAATCTCCATTCCCTCCTGGCTCTGAGGTGGCATTTGCTTGTTCTCCAAACTATTCAAAATTTCCGCTACCGGTTCACCAGAACCTGTCAGAACCTGCTGGATTTCACCCCTGGCTATTAGGCTGCACACATGTTGTGGCACACCTACAGATTACTCCCTACTTCATCTTCAGATTGTTTGCCCTATGGTTTTGAAGGAGCTTCCTCTTGTTTCCAGCCCATAACTAAGGCCAGATGATTTTGGTTTTTCCAAATTTAAGAAAAAACGCCAGCTTCTACTGACGGAAATCCATATAATTGCACGATGATGCAACAATACTGGCAATTGAATGGATGATGCAACAATGGGAGATTTGAAGTATGCAAACACCCACCCTTCCAGTTTTCTACAGCAGCTAGTGAGCAACATTAGCAGGTTACTCAGTGTGAGGAGTATGACTGCATGAAGTCACTTTTGCTGTCCTCTCTCTGATTCTTCCCACAGCAGGCCAGAGAACTCTCACGTTTTAGCTAGATATCCTCTTACAGCCAGCCAATCCACCAGGAGACCTTCTCCTGCTTCTTGGGCCGGGGGTGGTGGTGCCACTGCAGGCAACAGATTGTAGCCTCAATCTGTTGACATGCCACAAGGGAGATTCCCAGGTTAGGAGCATTCTAGGAAAGTCAAAGGAGAAGAGTTGCAGAGATCCAGCACTGGAAGGAGCTTCCTAGTAAAGCAAGAGCAGAAGCTCTGGTTCTGACAGAGAGTTAAACCCACCACTTCAGGATCTGCCCCATCTCCACACTGTCAAAGCCTCCCTTAGAGCAGTAAGAGCTGCCCAGCCATTTCCACACCATTTTTCTTGTGTGAGGCAAACAGGCTCTGGTCCAGATGGTGCCTTTTACCCCCGCTGAGCCTTAAATCACTTTTGCATCATCAGTATGGGCATTTTCCGCAACTATAAATCACATTTAAAGGCTACAAAGACATGCATACATTTTTTTTAATGAAAATCAATGTTTACGTGGATAATTGTACAAGGTACAGTCTACCAATGGGCGCCACAGTGTCAAGTAATTCCATGAAACAAAATTTTGCAGATCATTTGGAATTGAGTTTTCATACAATGAGCTTCAGTAATCGAAGCATTATTTCAACTGAGTTATCCATCAAACCTATAGCTCAGAGAGACAGACAGATAGACAGACAGACAGACAGACAGACAGAGATAGAGACAGACACACACACGCACACACACAGACAGAGACAGACAGACAACCCTGCCACACACAAACACAGAGAGAATGCACATGTGAATGAGCCATCTGGGGCCCATTGTGGCCCACTTGGAACTCCCTCAAAGTATAATGCCAAGGCTATGCAAGCATTTGTAAAGGATGCCCTCCTCCTTTAAGTTTGTCCTATGTATGTTGCAGGGAAGATTTTGCATGGTATTTCGTAGACTCCTTGGTTTTCTAGCTGGATTTTGTCTTTGGGGTTTCTTAAGATGTTAGCTATTTTTTGGTCAGTGTTGAAGGCTGTCTTGATATTGTGTTTGTGGAGAATTTTGCTGATTTTATCTGTGGTGCCTTTGATAGCAATAGCAATAGCAGTTAGACTTATATACCGCTTCATAGGGCTTTCAGCCCTCTCTAAGCGGTTTACAGAGTCAGCATATAGGCCCCAACAACAATCTGGGTCCTCATTTTACCCACCTCGGAAGGATGGAAGGCTGAGTCAACCTTGAGCCGGTGAGATTAGAACTTGGAATGCAGATAACAGTCAGCTGAAGTGGCCTTCAGTACTGCACCCTAACCACTGCGCCACCTCGGCTGATGTAAGGGAGGTGGGTGATGTCGTTGTCCTGTTCTGTGTCTCGGTTTTTGTGGGGGGGTCTCCCTTTGGATTAGGTTGGTAATTGTTTTTCTTTGGAATTCGTTGGAGATTAATACATTTGTGAGAGTGTGTAATTCAATTTTCAGGCTGTCTTTGTCGGCTAGGCATTTGGTTCTGGAGATGAGGGTCTTGGCTAGAGTTGATCTGTGCAGGGTGGCGATGGGATTGTGCGTTTAAGTAGTGGTTGGTGTGTGTGTTTTTTTATGGTAGATGGTGTGTCCTAGGGAGCCATTGGTTTTTTTGTACATTAGGATGTCCAGAAAGGGAAGTTGGTTGTTTGCTTCTATTTCCATAGTGAATTGTATTTTGGGGTGTAGGCTGTTGAGATGTGTGAGGAAGTTGTCCAGTTTTTCTTTCCTGCGTGGCCAAATCACGAAAGTGTCATCAACATATCTAAGCCAGAGTTTGGGTTTGTGTTCAGATTTATCTAAGGTGTTAGTTTCAAAATGTTCCATGTATAAGTTTGTGATGACGGGTGAGAGGGCTGATCCCATGTGTGCTCCTTCTATCTGTTTGTATCTTTGTCCATTATGGATGAAGTATGTGTTGGTTAGGCCAGTGTTTCTCAACCTTAGCAACTTGAAGATGTCCGGACTTCAACTCCCAGAATTCTCCAGCCAGCATTCGCTGGCTTGAGAATTTTGGGAGTTGAAGTCCGGACATCTTCAAGTTGCCAAGGTTGAGAAACACTGGGTTAGGCAATGGTTGGTCAGGTCCAGGATGCTATACAAATAGTCCTCATTTAGTGAATGCCATTGGGATCAGCAACTTGGTTGTTAAGTGAAGCGGTCCCTAAGTGAAACCATGACTGGGTTACAATTTTACGGCAGCTTCCCTTTGCTTTACAGACCTGAAAAAAATCATAAATATGAGAATTAGTTGTCCCAAAGGTGTTTTTTCAAGTGGCAACCAGACTTTCTGGTTTTTCTTCGAAGACGTTTTGCTTCTCATCCCAAAAGCTTCTTCAACTCTTCTTCAAAGAGCGAACCTTCTTCAAAGAAATGAAACATCTTCAAAGAAAAACCAAAGTCCAGTTGCCTCTTGAAAAAGGCACCTGGGGGACAACCATGACCTGGAGGGTTGAGAATCTCCATGTACATTGTGAGAATTAGTTGTAAAGTTATTTTTTTCATCCTGTTGCAATTGCAAGCGGTTGCTAAGAGATGCAGTTGCTAAACGAGAACTACCTGTCTTCATGACCATGTGGTTTGCAAAGTGCCCCCTTGAATAGTTTGTCCAGCCTTGAGAGTAATATTCCAAGGGAGTTCAAAAGCCCCATGAAAGGCTGAGTTTCCAAGCACTTCATGGAATTACAGCAATATCTTTCCTCGAAGTAAGTGGCCTTATGAGCCAAGGTGGCGCAGTGGTTAAATGCAGCACTGCAGGCTACTGCTAGATCAGCAGGTCAGCGGTTCAAATCTCACCGGCTCAGGGTTGACTCAGCCTTCCATCCTTCCGAGGTGGGTAAAATGAGGACCCAGATTGTTGGGGGCAATATGCTGACTCTCTGTAAACTGCTTAGAGAGGCCTGAAAGCCCTAGGAAGCGGTATATAAGTCTACTGCTATTGCTTTCTTTATTTTCTTTGGGAAGCATATTCATAAGTAGGCATTAGCAATCTCAACACGCGCACACACACACACACACACACACAAACAATGCAAGGATTTTATGCAAGGATTTAATGTTTTTTACATTTACAACCCTATCTGGATCGGGAGGCCCTTCAGACAGTCACTCACGCCCTTGTGACCTCAAGACTGGATTATTGTAATGCGCTCTACATGGGGCTGCCCTTGAAGAGTGTTCGAAGACTCCAATTAGTCCAGAATGCAGCCGCGCGAGCGATTGTGGGTGCACCAAGGTACACCCACGTTACACCTATCCTCCGCAAGCTGCACTGGCTACCTATTAGTCTCCAAATCCGCTTCAAGGTGCTGGTCGTTACCTATAAAGCCCTACATGGCATCGGACCTGGGTACCTGAGAGACCGCCTCCTGCCGATTACCTCTCTCAGACCAATTAGATTGCACAGGTTGGGTCTCCTCCGGATTCCATCTGCCAGCCAATGTCGGCTGGCGACTCCCCGGGGGAGAGCCTTCTCTGTTGCAGCTCCGGCCCTCTGGAACGAGCTCCCTGTTGAGATCCGGACTCTTACTACCCTTCCGGCCTTCCGCAAAGCCACCAAGTCCTGGCTGTTCCAGCAGGCTGGGGGTAGCTGAGAAGCATCTACCTCCACGGAAATTGTGAATGTTGGTTTTGTTTTTAATATGTTGTCTTTGTCTCGTTTTCCCCCTTTCCCTTGTCTTTTGTGAGCCGCCCGGAGTCCTCCGGGAGTGGGCGGCATACAAGACAAATAAATAAATAAATAAATAATACAAGTGTCTAGCATGCCTCTCATATGGCTTCCTAAACGGAATCCTGCCTAATCTAACTTACCTCTACCGTTGGTACTGCATAGGTCAGGCCATTTTCTGGGCCTCCAAAATGTGCTAACGTTTATGAAATCTTTCAGTCTTCCTTTGCCATGTGAAATATCACTTTTCATCTTCTCTTAACTTTTACCACGTCCCATAGAAGGATTTTTCCCCCCACCCCAAAAGCCCAGTTAGATGTATCGGGTGATAAGTATGAGAAAGCACGCGATTCAACAAAGCTGAGACCAACCTTGCATCATAAGTAAATATGTCCACTTAATCAGAACCATGAGTAAGAGTTGAAGGTCAGTTTACCCTCCAAAGCTAAGATTTACTAGCTCATAATTGCCCACTGCCATCACTGCTCACAAGGACTTCCAAGGGACTCTTTGTAAATATGAAGTTGGTAAACGTTCCTTTCAGCAGATTCAAATGACTGACTTAATTGTGGGGTTAGCTGCCTTTCCTGTCCTTCTTTCCTTTCCTTTCCTTTCCTTTCCTTTCCTTTCCTTCTTTCCTTTCTTTTCCTGTCCTTTCCTTCTTTCCTTTCCTTCTTTCCTTGTTTCCTTTCCTTCTTTCCTTTCTTTTCCTGTCCTTTCCTGTCCTTTCCTTTCCTTTCCTTCTTTCCATTCCTTCTTCCCCTTCTTTTCCTGTCCCTTCCTTTCCTCCTTTCCTTGCTTTCTTTCCTTTCCTTCATTCCTAGCCTTCTTTTCTTTCCCTTTCCCTTTCCCTTTTCCCCCTTTCCCCCTTTTTCTCTTTTTCCTTTCCTGCTGCTCTGGTTTTAACTGTGTTCAGCCTTGCTCCTTCCCCTTCTGATTGCAGTTACAGCTAAGCATACACAGCTCAGGTAAAAGGGGTCATTGGTTTAATGACAGACATATAAGCATTGCTTTGTGTCAATAAGAGCCTATTGATCTAAATTCCTCTCTCTTATGCCTCGGTAGTTTAAGAGGAGCTGCGCCAGCGCTAGAATGCATGGACTTCTGTCTTAAAGCCATAAAACAAGCAGGGCCTGAAAATGACCAACTATAGATTGCTTTTTCCTTTTAATGACCTGCTCTTAAAGCAATTTCTTTGGAGAGTAAATGCATATTCTTGGCCTTTGTTTGCCTGGATCAAAAGATAACGCTTCTCACATTCTAGGAAGTCTGTTTCAAAGAATGGTTACCAGAGCTTCACACGGGCGCTGCCCTCTCAGCGCCAGGAGCAAGAGACGCTCGGCTCTGAAAACACAGCACTCTGCTTGTCTGAGAAGCTGCTGAATCGTGGAAGTAACACACCCAACATTTTTGCCAAAACTTTCAGGAAGTTGGGAAACAAGAGTTTGGCCTTAGTTTTGTAGGAGGTGCTGCACTGAAACAAGAAGGAAGATTTGCGACTGTTTTAATCCCATCAAAAAAAAAAGCTTTTACCCTTCCTCCCATTTGAGGGAATGAAGGAGCTGGTTTTTTCCAAAGTTTTTGGGTGTTTGTATTTTTTGTTGTTGTTGTTAATTGTGGTGGGGAACCCTAGTGGATGTGATAGTGGGGTGGAGAAGAGGTTGCCCCTACTTTTTCTTTAGAAATTGTATTTTTGTTACAGGTTTCCGCTTTGGGAAAATTGGAATGATTGGGGGTTAACAGAATTTTTGTTGTGGTTGCTGCTGTTTAACAAATAACTTACTAAATAACTAAATAACTAAATAACTAAATAACTAAATAACTAAATAACTAAATAACTAAATAACTAAATAACTAAATAACTAAATAACTAAATAACTAAATAACTAAATAACTAAATAACTAAATAACTAAATAACTAAATAACTAAATAACTAAATAACTAAATAACTAAATAACTAAATAACTAAATAACTAAATAACTAAATAACTAAATAACTAAATAACTAGTAAATAACTACTAACAAGTAAATAACTAAATAACTAAATAACTAAATAACTAACTAAATAACTAAATAACTAAATAACTAAATAACTAAATAACTAAATAACTAAATAACTAAATAACTAAATAACTAAGTAACTAAGTAACTAAGTAAATAAGTAAATAAATAAATAAATAAATAAATAAATAAATAAATAAATAAGACATACATATATACATACATACATACATACATACATACATACATACATACATACTAGATCCTCTAATTTTTGATCCTGATCCACAGTCTTCCTTTTTCTCTATCAAGGCAGCATTTGTTGTTGAGAACCATTTCATCAGGAGGGGGGGCTTCAAAAGTTTCAGCAACAGGTTCTCTGCCCGGTTGCTGGGTGGGTGTGGCCATGGTGGGTCGGTTGTTGGCTGGGTGTGGCCTAGTCAGCCTCCTGCACCACAGGGGCGGGGTTTGCCTTTCCCAGGCTCTGGAGGCTTTCCTTGAGCCTCTAGGAGGGTGAAAACTACCTCCCCTCCCCAGGCTCTGGAGGCCCTCTGGACTTTTCAGGAGGCCCATTTTCCCCCTCCCCGAGCTTCTGCACAGCCCCTGTACTTACCTCACTTCCAAAATGGACCATGTGGAGAATCCTGGGAGGGGTGGGGAGGGGTGGGAGGAAAGGAGTGTGTTGTGTACTACAGTTTCCTCTCTGGTCCATTTGGCTAGGGGGGCGTCTCCTTGTTACTGATTGGTTACCTGTTTGACAGCTGGGGTATACAAAGAGCTGCCAAACAGGGCTCCGCTGTTGCCAGTTAGCTAATACGCACGAAATGTGAAGTGCTGCGTTAGGCAACCTGCTAGAAATAAATTGTTAGCTGACTTGAAGTCCTGGCTCGCCTCCATTTGTCTGACCGCATTCTCCCAGCTAGAACAGAGTGGGTTGGGCGGGGCCAGCCAGGGGTGAAATTTGAAGGTTGTCCGAACCGGCCATAATGTTAGCTATGAGTTCTCCCAAACCCAGGTAAACCCGTAGCAGCCTACCCCTGTATCCCATAAATACATGGCCTCTACATCTCCAGATCCGCAAGAGGTATCCACTGTCTGGAGAGAAATCAAATGTTGGAAAGCTTCACCTTATATTCAATCCCTGCCTTCTTCAAGCAATCGTTGCCTTCTTCAAAGTTTATCAACTTGGGCAATTTGAAAACGGATGGACCTGAGCTCCCAGAATACCCCAGCCAGGGCATTTATTTATTTATTTTTAAAGTAGCAATCTATGCACTACCAAAGCCTTAACCTTTAACTGGATGCAATTGTGCCTCGCATTTTCACCCAAGGTTTGAATCAGAGTACCTCCATGGGATAATCTACAGAATGTGTCCCAAATCCAGGACTCAGGACTCCCAAGGGAATGAAAATTGGGAAAGTTGTGGCTGTTCCTATGGCTTCCCCTGTGCTACTGGCTCCTGCAGTCATGTGACCTTCATTTTCAATGTTCCATGACAGTTTCACAGCCACCTAACTGCCTGTCGGGAAGGGTTGGGGTGCAGTGGTTCCCAAACTTGACAACTTTAAGACTTGTGGACTTCAACTCCCAGAATTCTGGGAGTTGAAGTCCACAAGTCTTGCTGGCTGGAGAATTCTGAGAGTTGAAGTCCACAAGTCTTGCTGGCTGGAGAATTCTGAGAGTTGAAGTCCACAAGTCTTGCTGGCTGGAGAATTCTGAGAGTTGAAGTCCACAAGTCTTGCTGGCTGGAGAATTCTGGGAGTTGAAGTCCACAAGTCTTGCTGGCTGGAGAATTCTGGGAGTTGAAGTCCACAAGTCTTGCTGGCTGGAGAATTCTGAGAGTTGAAGTCCACAAGTCTTGCTGGCTGGAGAATTCTGGGAGTTGAAGTCCACAAGTCTTGCTGGCTGGAGAATTCTGGGAGTTGAAGTCCACAAGTCTTGCTGGCTGGAGAATTCTGAGAGTTGAAGTCCACAAGTCCTGCTGGCTGGAGAATTCTGGGAGTTGAAGTCCACAAGTCTTGCTGGCTGGAGAATTCTGAGAGTTGAAGTCCACAAGTCCTGCTGGCTGGAGAATTCTGGGAGTTGAAGTCCACAAGTCTTAAAGTTGCCAAGTTTGGGAACCACTGGGTTAAAGGAAAGGGGAGGGGAGGGGAGGAGGAAATAAAGGGAAGGGGAGGAAAAGGAAAGGAAAGGAAGATTTCTGATGCTCCTGCCAGTTTCCACAAGGAAACTCAATAGGGAAACTGGCAGAAAGGTGGAAATCCCTCCTGTTCCCACTTTTTCTTTCCCCACCAGTGGTTATTCTGTTTCTCTGTTTAGGTAAGGAAATATTCCTGAAATGATGACTCAACAGGCCACGCGTTATCTAGTCTCCTCCTAAAGGCAGAGCGTAGCAGGCCACACACAAAAAAAGGGTTATAAATTGCACAGGCTGACAGTAAATGCAAGAGAAGATCCAGAGGAGCCCCTGAAAATTAGGCCTCTTCACAACAGCTTCTCCTGCAGATGCCAGGACAATTTTCAACACAGCATCATATATATATATATATCTCCTCATTTTCTTTTCTTTCACGTTAAGGAAAAGCAGGTGTGATTGGAGCACAGAGAGTTTTCTACAGCAACAGAATTAACAGGCTTAGATCACTCCTAATCTTGAATAAATTAGTCATCATTTCCGTCCAGTCAGCAATCAAAGGATTGAAAAGCTGGGGAAAAAAATATTCTGTCTTGCAAGCAGTATGCTAGAAGCACCGATATTTGCCCTATTCTTCTTTATACTGGCTATGTTCATTTAAATGAGCTTCTTGGTTCATGCTCCATTCTCTGGGTTATTACACAAATATTTTATGCTTTCGTCATTTCACAAGTGCATTAGCTCCGAGGAAGTATAGTGGTTTTTATTAGGGTTCCATACAATGGTGATAAAGAAAGCCGCCGAGAGGTTTAAATTTTATATTTTCAGCTGCACTAATTATTCTCCAGGGAATTAATTAGGGAAACATTTTCTAGCTTTTCAACAAGTTTATACTCACATTCAAGACTGATTTAAGAATCAGTTTGAACTGTAATTACATGGATATTCCATTCTACCCACTCAAAAAAAAAACAACCCTACTCTTATTTCTATACTTGTAAACTGATGCTCAGAAAGTATAGGTGTTGTTTTTAAAGTTTACCTATTGTCACATGAAGAAAAGGCCCATAAAGAAATATTCTCATCCATTTCTCTAACATTTTTTTTAAATGACAGCTAAGAACTTTGTGAATAAGATTAACATACATCGTGCCCAGAATTCTTTGTGAAATATTTCACTTAAGCATGCCAGGTTAATTCCAGGTGATTCCAGCACAGAGTTCCTTGAAGTATTTAGGTACATTTTTTTTAAATACCCCCCCCCCCGTGTTTAATTAAGTTAGGGTAACTAAGTGTTGTTGGGCAGTTGTGTTTCCTAGGAAATCTGTGAATACAGATTTCCCTGCAAAGCCAAATTCTCAGTCTAAATTACCTCTCATCTGCTGTACCTCTCTGTTTCAGTTGTAACCTTAATATATCATTAGCAATGAAATGAAATTAATTATGATCTACTCTGTGGGTGTGGCCTCATTTGTGGGAGTGGCTTGCCGCCCATGTGACCGGATATGAAGATGCCGGCGACACTTGTCAGAACCACCTTCAATTACCTCCCACACAGCACTGGCATGCATAAGAATATGATGGAAACTTGTTTTTTAAAAGGCATCTTTGGTTTGCGTTAAAACAACTTCAACACACGCAATGTTCTGATTGCACCACAAACGCAGTAGTCATCCTTACCTTTCACAGAGGCCCTGAGTTTTATAAATAGGAGCATGATAGTGTGGAATAATCATATCCAAGGACCAGTGGTGGGTTTCAAAATTTTTTGGAACCTCTTCTGTAGGTGTGGCCTGCTTTCCGCGTCCACTGGTGGAACCTAACCAGTTCAGTAGATTTGACGAACTGGTTCTACCGAATAAGTGCGAACTGGTAGGAACCCACCTCTGATCTTTTCCCATCTACAATATTCAGTAGTGTGGGATTGCTACATGTTACCTCAATTAGCGATTGTTACATCAGGAGTCCTTTTCACTTACAGAAATGAGAATCACGTGAGCAAAGATACATGGGTTGGAAGCTGCATTCTATTTACCATCCAGTCATACCTGCAGAAAATACTTTTAGGGACAATATAAACAGAGAAGATAATTCAACATTTTTATATTGCATATAAGTTTATGATGGCACCAAATATATGTACACCTGATAAAAAGCGAATTATTATCAAAACTATAAAGCCCATAGAGAGGAAAGGGACCTATTCTTAGTCCTTTCTTCCCCTTTCTTTCATGAGCTAATGAGGGAAGCCAAGAAACTACTTTTATTAACTCATACATAATTAAGAATCATAAAGAAACGTTGTTTAAAAAAAACAAATATTAAAAGAAGCAATTAAAATTATAGTATAATATTATTAGTCTGGTTGCACTCTTAAAAGTTCTCAATAGAATACAAAGCACTAGTCCTACTATACAGGGATGATATGTGCCATGCAATGTCTGAAGAAAGAAAGAAAAAGAGAGAGGGGGGAGGGAGGGAGGGAGGGAGGGAGGAAAGGAGAAAGAAAGAAAGAATGAAAGAAAGAAAGAAATAGAAGGAAGAAAGAAATAGAAGGAAGGAAGAGGGAGAGAGAGAGAGAGAAAGAAAGAAAGAAAGAAAGAAAGAAAGAAAGAAAGAAAGAAAGAAATAGAAGGAAGAAAGAGAAAGAAGGAAGAGGGGGAGAGAGAGAGAGAGAGAAAGAAAGAAAGAAAGAAAGAAAGAAAGAAAGAAAGAAAGAAAGAAAGAAATAGAAGAAAGAAAGAAAGAGAAGGAAGGAAGAGGGGGAGAGAGAGAAAGAAAGAAAGAAAGAAAGAAATAGAAGGAAGAAAGAGAAGGAAGGAAGAGGGGGAGAAAGAAAGAAAGAAAGAAAGAAAGAAAGAAAGAAAGAAAGAAAGAAAGAAAGACAGACAGACAGACCAATACATTGTAAAGGGAAAAGGGAAAAAATGCTACCACAGTGCATTGTCTTATAACCACCACAAGATGAGTTTTGTGTTTGTTTCTTTATCTTTGCCACCATTTCGATTAAGATTGAAATCTGCATGCAAACAAGCTTATTCTGTGTTTGTGGGCATTTTCTTATTCCCTGAACAGATTGGTTTTCAAGCCTCTGTCTTCCAGCTCCCTTTTCAGTCAGCCTGGCCAGAAAAAAAACCAACAACCCTGAATACAAGTCTGGCTTAAATAGTATCACGATACAGAGAAGGTTTTATGGGCTTCACAGTCTTGATAATTGGTGATAATTTCATAAAAAGATCCTTCTTGATTACACTCAGCTGTGGATTTGCAAGGAATGCTGCCTGTCATTGTGATTGATAGAAAACGTTTACACCTTCGCTTTTACTCTGTTTATTAATGTTCTAAGAAGGGGCATATTGCAAGTGCTCTTTCTCATTGAAGTCAATTGTCAAAATTATAATTGGATGAATTGGTTACTCTAGGCATTATAATTACATTCGTTACATCTATCGGACAACTTGCTTTTTCTCTTCCAAATTCTATATTGCTGTATTGCTGTATCAATCTTCCCCAGCAATACAGAATTTGGAAGAGAAAAAGCAAGTTGTACCATAGCTGTAGATTGATATTTATAAAGATTCAATTCAATTCAATTTATTAAATTTATATGCCGCCCTTTTCCCCCGAAGGGGACTCAGATGGGCGTCTATATTGCTGGGAAAGGGGAGAGGAAGACCAGCAACAAGTATATGGATTTGAATATACCAACAATAGCTGCATATTGAAATTCCTGAAAGACTAGGATGGAGCTTACAGTAACTGAGTTGGAAGGGACCTTGGAAGTCATCTAGTCGAACCCCCTGCTCATGCAGGAGACCTGTGCGAGGGATTCTGGGGGTTGCTAAAAGTTGGCACTAATTTAATGGTACATAATCAAGCAATCAATAATTTGCTTTGATATGACAGCAAAATGCCTGATTGTTGGCTATAAAATTCTTCCATATTTTGGAAGAGAGTCATATTCCTGGAGCACATCTATCCCTGGATAGCAACTCCCACCAGTATTCAATATAATGAGAGGAAGATGTATAGAGGAAGAAAATCGGCATAGACAGCCCCCAAATATTTTAGCTGACTAATTTTCTTCTGTTTGGGTCCATTTGATAAGAAATCAGATAATTCCCAGCTTAGTTAAGATATTAACTAAATTATGGTTCAACGACATCTTGTAGGATCGTTCGTCCCTCATTCCTACTTTACCTGGGGAGCTCTGCATTGATTGTGGGATAGAACTGGTAAGCATCATATCGTGGTAGACATAATAATCTACAGCAGCGTTCTCCAATCTTTTCAGGTTGGCAGTCTGGCACGGGGAGGAGAGACAGGCAAGGAGAGAAAAGGATATGGTTTTGTGTGAAAGGCAGGTTTGTGCATGCACAACTTCATTTGCATGAGTGGCCATTGCACGCACCCATCCTTCGCGTGAGTGTGTCTGCAAGCACCAGCGCCCACTGCTCACATGAGTGGGGTTGTGTGCATGTGCCAGCTCGCAACTCACATGGACCAGTTGCAAATAAACCACAGCCCAGTAGTGGGCCGAGGCCCACAGGTTAGGGAGAAGACTTGGGGAAGGGGAAGCCGAGGTGGCGCAGTGGTTAGGGTGCAGTACTGCAGGCCACTTCAGCTGACTGCTATCTGCAGTTCAGCGGTTCTAATCTCACCGGCTCAGGGTTGACACAGCCTTCCATCCTTCCGAGGTGGGTGAAAGGAGGACCCAGACTGTGGGGGCGATATGCTGACTCTGTAAACCGCTTAGAGAGGGCTGAAAGCCCTATGAAGCGGTATATAAGTCTAACTGCTATTGCTATTGCTATTAAATTGGATTCTGAGATTCTGTTACGCATTAGGGTCCGAACCACCAAACTGCCGAGATGGTGCAGTGGTTAAATGCAGTACTGCAGGCTACTTCAGCTGACTGCAGTTCTGCAGTTCGGCTGTTCAAATCTCACTGGCTCAGGGTTGACTCAGCCTTCCATCCTTCTGAGGTGGGTAAAATGAGGACCCGGATTGTTGTTGGGGGCGATATGCTGACTCTATAAACCACTTAGAGAGGGCTGAAAGCCCTAGGAAGCGCTATATAAGTCTAACTGCTATTGCTATTGCTAAAACAGGCCTCCCAGAAGGCCTCTGGAGCCTGAGGGAGGCAGATTTTGCCCTCCCAGAGGCTCGAGGAAAGCCTCCAGAGGGGGAGGGGAAGATGAAAATGCCCCCCCCCGGCTGTGGTGCTGACTAGGCTATACCTACCCAGCAACTGGGCAGAGAACCCATTGCTGAAATTTTTGAAGCACCCCCCCCCCCCGATATATCTTGCAATATATCTTGCCCGAATGGTATGAATGTTGCGTTTTAATCATGTATTGTCTTATATGTAAAAGTCTGTTTCCCCCCCCCCCTTCCTTTGGATTGTGAGCCGCCCTGAGTCCCCCCAGGGAAAAGGGCGGCATACAAATAAACCTTCAATCAATCAATCAATCAAAAATTCTTTCAGCGAGGAGAAACATACATTGACAGAGTATTAATGCTAAACTATATGAAGTCCTTCAAACATGTTGTATTGCAATTCCCCAAGTTGACTGTGTAAGCTAGAAATTCACACTTGCAGATGAATTTGGGGTCTCGTGCTCCATGTTGCTGTAAGAGCCTTTTTTGAAGTGTGGGAGATGTATATGCTTTATGCACAAAATGAAAGAATTGTGTCTTGCAAGCCCCATGAAGAGTAGCTAATTGTGAACAGTTGCTGCAATGTGCCAGATTATATGTACAGGCATATAGGGAAGTATGGAAAATGGAATTAGAAGAACACCAAGTACATGAATACCACTTTTGCATGAGATACCATATACTGTATCTAGAATCAGTGTTTCTCAACCTTGGCAACTTGAAGATGTCCAGACTTCAACTCCCAGAATTCCCCAGCCAGCGAATGCTGGCTGGGGAATTCTGGGAGTTGAAGTCCGGACATCTTCAAGTTGCCAAGGTTGAGAAACACTGATTCTAGATTCAACCATGATTAAATGGCCAAAAAAAAATAGTTTGCAAAAATTGCAAGCCTATCCTTCTTTTCGAGACGAAATCAACATGTTCAGATAATTCAGCATTCCAAATGCAACAGTTCCTACAGTTTGGGGAACCAATAGAAAGATTCAAAAAATGGATATTCTGATTGCAAAGAGACTGAATGCTACTGAATTAGAATTACATCCCCTCTCTATCTTGTCTGAAAAGTCCACTTGTCTTTCATTATCGGGATGAATAGGAATTCTACTTGGGGGACTATTTAAAAATGCAGATTGCTTACACTGGGCAAAATGTTAATTTCTTCCTCTTTTTCTTTCCTGGTCTTGAATGCTAATAATGTAATTGTCCGGCATAACATGAATATAGATATAGAATAGATGGGGTTGTCTTTTCTTTTTTTTTTGCCTGGATTCTTTCTTTCTGCATATTATAAAAATAAAAATAAGTTAGGAAGGCATTGTTGGTTTTTAAATGAGCACCCCAAAGAGGAAATCTTTTTTTTTTATTCTACAATGCCCACACACACTTAAGAAACTTATCCTGAGAAAGGTGTATTCTAGAGCAGGGCTGCCCATTTCTGAATTCTATTAGGAAAGAAAAGACGTTAAAAAGAGAGACTCTGAGCCATCACATATTCGCAGGGGCTGTTGTTCTCTGATTTAATAGAGTTCAAAAAAAGTCTGCCTGGACACTTAATCAGAACAGTCTTACCTTAGTCCTGCCTGGTGAAACGGAATGGGAAATTTAGCTCCTTTCGAAATTGTCATAATAGGACAAGAAAAAGAACTTGAAAGGCCTACCACTCCAGCATAAGTCTCAGCAGACGGGAACATAATTGCCTAAATGGGTAATTTCAAATAATCTTCCAGTAGTTCAGCCATTCAGTTTGACTACTGAAGAGTGCCGTTGCCTCTGGTTCTTTCCTTGCTCTCCCACAGTTGCCATTATTTTTCCCCCCTTATCTTCCACTGGTGACATTTTTCAAATATGAGTAGCGGAAGAAAGGCCATGAACCTAGAGAGGAAAAAGAGAAAAGGTGAGGGAGAGATAAGAGGCAGTGGGTTTTATTAGACTAAGCAGTTGTTTTAAAGTAGCAAACTTTCCAGCTTGGCATTTAAAGATTTTTGCAGTTGGGATGAACGCTTCATCGAGATGTTCTTAAAACAACTTTAAGTTACCTCTCGGAGTTTTGTTGCAATGTCTGGAAGTTGAGTCATGGTGATTGGGCTTATTTTGCTTTTCCCTGCTTACCTAGGTAGCTTCTTCATTCTGAGCAAGTTGGTTAGGGCAGTGGTTCCCAAACTTGGCAACTTTAAGACTTGTGGACTTCAACTCCCAAAATTCTCCAGCCAGCAAGACTTGTGGACTTCAACTCTCAGAATTCTCCAGCCAGCAAGACTTGTGGACTTCAACTCTCAGAATTCTCCAGCCAGCAAGACTTGTGGACTTCAACTCCCAGAATTCTCCAGCCAGCAAGACTTGTGGACTTCAACTCCCAGAATTCTCCAGCCAGCAAGACTTGTGGACTTCAACTCTCAGAATTCTCCAGCCAGCAAGACTTGTGGACTTCAACTCCCAGAATTCTCCAGCCAGCAAGACTTGTGGACTTCAACTCCCAGAATTCTCCAGCCAGCAAGACTTGTGGACTTCAACTCTCAGAATTCTCCAGCCAGCAAGACTTGTGGACTTCAACTCTCAGAATTCTCCAGCCAGCAAGACTTGTGGACTTCAACTCCCAGAATTCTCCAGCCAGCAAGACTTGTGGACTTCAACTCCCAGAATTCTCCAGCCAGCAAGACTTGTGGACTTCAACTCTCAGAATTCTCCAGCCAGCAAGACTTGTGGACTTCAACTCCCAGAATTCTCCAGCCAGCAAGACTTGTGGACTTCAACTCTCAGAATTCTCCAGCCAGCAAGACTTGTGGACTTCAACTCTCAGAATTCTCCAGCCAGCAGAGCTGGCTGGAGAATTCTGAGAGTTGAAGTCCACAAGTCTTAAAGTTGCCAAGTTTGGGAACCACTGGGTTAGGGGAATCTGAGTGGGAAGAGAGTCATTGGAATGCACCAACTTCTAAAATTCTTAGAGGTATTCCCATGTCAACCTCAGGGTTTCTTCCAGTTGTGGGATGCTGCCAGTGTAACAACTGGTTCGGTGAGCACACGCTTTAAGCGCTTGCACTGAAAAGAGAGCATTTAGAAGCTCAACTGCTTACCTCCGAGTCAGCAACGGTAAGTAAACAGCAAGAGGGGGGGGGAATCAGCTGTGTCGCGCAGTTGAGATGAGCTAGAAAGCAGGAAATAAAGGACAGGATAGAACAGGGGCAAGTGGGCGGGGCCAACTAATCATCAGAGCCTACCGGTTTGCCCGAACCAGTCCGAACCAGCTGAATATCACCTCTGGTTTCTTCCCCAAAATGCACGGCAATATGTTGAAGAACATCTACTCGGATGACTGAGAATCTTCATTGACAGTTCTCTGCAATGTTTATTTTCCTTGCAAGACTCTTAGCTCCCCTGAGGATTAACTCCCAAGTAAGGAGGCACCTGGACTGGGCTTTCTGAATAGGCAGCAATGGTCCTAGAGCCGAGGTGGTGCAGTGGTTAGAGTGCAGCACTGCAGGCTACTTCAGCTGACTGCTAGTTCTGCAGTTCGGCTGTTCAAATCTCACCGGCTCAGGGTTGACTCAGCCTTCCATCCTTCCGAGGTGGGTAAAATGAGGACCCAGACGGTGGGGGCGATATGCTGACTCTGTAAACCGCTTAGAGAGGGCTGAAAGCCCTATGAAGCGGTATATAAGTCGAACTGCTATTGCTATCCTCTGAATTAGATTATTTTAGAGGAAAAAGAGGTAGCCTATTTCCTGAATACAGATTTCAATGAAATTAGGGAAACCTCAACGTGTAAAGATGATTTTGACCACCTTATTGTACTAGATAGCATTGTACAGGGAATGGCTCAAATAATGCCTGTGGGTGGTGGGGTTGGTGAATTGACATTTCCGGAGAGAAATCTTACAACAATGCTTTATTCTCTAGCACTTTTTTTTGCACTGAGAGGGGTCTAACCCAGTCTTGGCTTAAGGTTTAGGTGAAGTTAAACCACTTTTGCTTGACAGCACTCCCATGTGGGAGCCAGATTAGAATGTTTACCTACCACATACATATCACCCCCTCATGGGTGGCTGAGGTCAAGCAATCCTGGAGTAGGGAGGTAGGAACATATGGTGCCACTCTGATTCGAGGGACTTTCAGGATTTCAGAGAGCACCACAAAATTGTGGTGGCTTCCATATGGCCACCATAATGTATAACTTAACTGTGAGAACTGCTGAAAGTCTGTATGAAGAGCATTCTTGTTTTCATACTTGTGGGGTCCAGCATTAGGCCCATATATGGGGTTGCTGTTTTAAAAATTAAACACAAGTCACCAACCCACTTAAAAAGATTACATTCTCTTCCCCCCCCCCACCTCCTCAATTTCAATTCTACATATCAGGGGTGGGGCATTGCTGCTGCTGAGGTGGCTCAGTGGTTAAATGCAGCACTGCAGGCTACTTCAGCTGACTGCAGTTCTGCAGTTCGGCTGTTCAAATCTCACCGGCTCAGGGTTGACTCAGCCTTCCATCCTTCCGAGGTGGGTAAAATGAGGACCCAGATTGTTGTTGGGGGCAATATGCTGACTCTGTAAACCGCTTAGAGAGGGCTGAAAGCCCTATGAAGCAGTATATAAGTCTAACTGCTATTGCTATTGCTGGTTTGCTGTGCATGCGTTTTGCCCTCGCTTTGCTCACACACATGCGCAGTTGAGAGTAAATTAATCTGCGCATAGGTAGAACATTAAAAAAATGATTAAAAACCCAGCCTGCAACGGCCACGGAAACTGAAGAACTGGTTCAGGGGCATGTCCAACATGCCATCCCTACCAGTTCAGCGAGCAAGTGTCAATTTTCACTACTGGTTCGCCTGAACCGGTGCGAACTGGTAGCAACCCACCTGTGCTATATATCCCCCACATCTCCTACCACAGTCCTCCCTTTGAATATTTCAATCTTCCACTACATTTCCAATAACTCTTCTGGAGTTGCCAAAGCAGGTTCAGGTGGGGCTTTAAAATGTGTTGTCATACTTCAGAAGTGTTTATGCACACCGACACACTCTTTTTTTTAATCTGATATCACCAATGACTATGTTAATTGCAACAGAAATAATCTCTAAAAAGATAGAGATTTTGTAAATTAGCAAGAGTGATTCTGCTATGGATCCTACTGTCAAATCAATAACTTTTGCATGGAAGGAAAATGAAGCCCATCTGTGTGTGTGTGTGAGAGAGAGAGAGACAGAGAGAGAGAAGGCATAACAATTTATAGAATTACTTCCTAGCCTTAACTTCACCCAGCAATGTGAAAATTGAGATCAGAAATTTATTTAAATGAACATTTACCCAGGGATCTGTCTTACAGAATTATCTGACTAAATAAAGCAATCATGTTTTTATACCACATATTTTAGTTGCTGATTTAACATATTATTCTGCAGTGGTTATTTGTTTTTGGTTTTAAAGAGAGGTGGATTATTGGCTGGTTATAAGTCTTCTCCCAACCACCCTTTGATTTCCAAGGCCTCTGGGTTTGGGTTTTATTTGCAGAAATTGTGATCTATCTCTCAGGATGCTGCTACTATCGTTGTGAACAGCATTGAAACACGGATGTTGAATGTCCACTTTTTCAAAATGACAGTGTTTGTATTTTTAAAAAAGATTTTCTAGGTCGATAGATGGCGCAGACAATGTGTAACTCAGTCCCTAGAATTTGACGACAGTGCAACCAATGGCTGTTATGATAACTCCAAATCATGAAAAAAAGATGTCTCTCACAAATGAATGGGCATTCCATGAAGGCTGCTTGTTACCTTGATATCCAGTTCCTTCCAAAGTCTCAAGATGCATATTCCTCAACCACCACCATTTTTCCCCCCATCGAAATCTTAAGCCCAATGGGATTCCTTGATGAGCAGGAATTTTGGAGCTAAAGTTAACAATTAGCATTTGGTCCTACATAAATATTTTCTGGGAGCTGAAATTCAGCATCCAAAAGGCTGGCCATGTGTAGTCTCACACATGGCCAGCCTTTATATCAATACTGTGTGTGTGTGTGTGTGTGTGTGTGTGTGTGTGTGTGTGTGTTTTTATTCCAGCATAACTCTGGAACACCTTGAGCAATTTCAACCAAACTTGGTACACAGATGACTTACTCTCTGGAAAAAAAATACTGTGGGGATAAGACACCCCTTGGTGTGTGTGTTCTGTTAAGAAACAGCCTGTTGTGTCTTAAAATGGCTTCTACTGTACTGCCGTAAAATGACTTCTACTTCTACTGTACAACGCAGTGGAGTTGCCATGGTAACGGCTTCACAGTACTCCACAAGGGAGCTCCCTCTAGTAAGGGGGAAAACCTAACATTAAGAAATTACGTTTGGTCCGGACATTTTCCCCCTGTAAATAAATACCCAGGCAATGTCAGGTTATGAGCTAGTTAATAACAAGATAGCAATGTATGAAGGAGAAATGGGAAACATAAATAAAAGTTTCATTAAAAATGTGCTTAGCTTAAGTCTACATTTCTCTCAGAGTTAGCTTTTTTGATTGACTTATAAGATCTAAACGGAATCTTAAGAGCATACTATTTGCTTTCTAAAATCCTAAAATGCCAAGGTTTTTAAAACTGGGAAACAATAAGAGATAAATCCAGGACATGGCACAGCAGCAGAGATTCAGTTAAAATCCTGGTGTTGAACATTCGGCATCAAGCCCACTTTTTGCTGAAATAATGAATTAAGGCTGCGGCTGCTTTTTGCCAGAGAGGCTTCTTGTCTTTAAAAGAGGTTTGGCAAGACAACGTTGCTTTCTTCATGCTGGGAAGAATACACGAGTTTCCCTGAAAGTTTCTTCAGAAACAGAACATAAAAAAACCCTCAGTGGTTTTTCTTTTCTTTTTTTTCCAAACCCACAAAAAAATGTCAGCAAAGTGATGGATTTCTCCATTTTTCGTTCACATTACTCACATATATACAGCTTACCTACTAAAACCCGATTTCAATGTTTTCTTCTTCATAAACTTGAAAATGAACTTGTGTTATAAAAAAAAAAAACCTTTACTTTTGCCCTAATGGAGGAGATGCTACTGTTAAACCTCAAAGACTTTTCAATTTAGTTATAAAATAACATCTTTAATAGCCAGAATTTCACAGGGGTGAACTTCATGCCTCTGAGACAAAGCTGAGATCTACTAGATAAGCAGGGTTTAGCTCATATCACTTCCGTACCCTTCGTGTGTTACCTCCAAATCCTGCACATTTCACCTTTTTTTAGATATATGGCATTTTTAAGCTGACCACAAGAAGTGCTTGTATTAAAAAAAAATACAGTCCCTCTAAGACACTGTTGTTTTAAACTTGGCAACTTTACAATATGTAGACTTCAACTCCAAGAATTTCCCAGACAGTCCGGATCAGGGGTGGGTTTCAACCGGTTCGCGGCGGTCCCTGCGAACCGGTTGGTCTCCGAACCCGGAAGTAAGTAACAGAGTCAGCATATCGCCCCCACAGTCTGGGTCCTCATTTCACCCACCTCGGAAGGATGGAAGGCTGAGTCAACCTTGAGCCGGTGAGATTAGAACCGCTGAACTGCAGATAGCAGTCAGCTGAAGTGGCCTGCAGTACTGCACCCTAACCACTGTGCCACCTCGGCTCTATACTCTTGTTCTAAGTAGTGTTTCCTGTTACAGGTATAACAGTTGAGCAGTAAAGCACATGGTTACTGTACACTCTGCTCCATGATGTTTTCTCAGTGAGAAAGCCAGAACACTTAACAACTGTGTTACTAACTTAACAACTGCAGTGATTCACTTAACAACTATGGCAAGAAAAATCATAAAATGGGCCTTGGCTACTTACTTACGCATTGTGGCATTTTCCCCTTGCTTATCAAATCATTATTGTTTTCCAAAGTGCCTCACATTCCCAAAAGAGAGGGAAAAAATAAGAAAATAAAAGAAACAAACCCTTTCGCAATTTAAAAAGACAAGCCTCACAAAGCACGAGGGATGAAGTTTTAAAAAAGGAAAAGGTACGCAGGAAATGCTAAACTGGAAAAATGGCATTTATGTCCACTTCAAACTCACCTGGTCTTCTCTTCCTGAAGTTCCGCCTCCTGCTGATTACCTCCCTCAGACCGATTAGATCTCACAGGTTAGGTCTCCTCTGGATTCCATCTGCCAGCTAATGTCGGCTGGCGACCCCCCCGGGGGAGAGCCTTCTCTGTTGCTGCTCCGGCCCTCTGGAACGAGCTCCCTGTTGAGATCCGGATCCTTACTACCCTCCCGGCCTTCCGCAAAGCCACCAAGTCCTGGCTGCTCCAGCTGGCCGGGGGGCCTGTGAAATATCCAGCCCCACGGAAATTGTGAATGTTGTGGTTTTGTTTTTAAAGTGTTGTCTTTGTCTAGTTTCCCCCCTTTCCCTTGTCTATTGTGAGCCGCCCGGAGTCCTTCAGGAGTGGGCGGCATACAAGACAAATAAAATCAAAAATCAAATCAAATCAAGTTCTTGTATGAGCTGACATTTGACCAAAGAATGAGGCCAGTATTCTGCCTTCCCTTGCTAGGTGAATGATGACACTCCAAAGAAAAAGGGATGTGAAAATGAGTCCTCTAAAAAATCTTCTACCTCCTTCCTTAAGGTCCCCCTTCTGAAATGCCCACCTCCCTTATATTTAGGACACTCCCTTTTGTTATTCCCAAATAACATAACCAGTCTACTTGCCCATAAATTATAAGTATGATTGTCCTGCAGGATCTTTTCTATTTCTAGCCGGAACATAATGGGAATTTAAAGCAGCAATTGCCACCCTTTAAAAAGGGAAAAGGGTAAAGCATTTCTCCTGTTTCTCTTTTTTTTTAAAAAATATATAATTACTATATAGTTATTGAAAATGTCATATAATAGCAAAGCAAAAGGGGGAAAAAATTGCAAAAAAGTGTGAGAAAAGACAAAGGGGAAGAAAACCAGCGTTGTGAAACACGACTTCCGACCTTCCTTTCAGATCATTAGAGTTTTATTGTCTCTCTTCCCTCTTTACTCTCTTCGTAACTTCATTTGGGCATCATCTTTCTCAGTTTTCCAATGCATGAATTGCTATTTTCCCCCCCCTTCTTTCAACAAAAAGTCCATATGAGGCTTTTAGGCTTTCAAACAAGTTTTTGCTGTTTGTTCTTTGACCAAACTGTTGTTTTTCATTATAGAAGAACAACTGGGGGGGGGGGGAAGGCTTACAAAAGCCATATTATTTCTGGTAGGGGGTTAGCCACAAGTCCCCCCTTTTCATTGGTATGAGGCTTGATTGTCTATGGTGGAATTCATGGCTTCAATTCTGCAGACCTTGTGTGAATTGTATGCTTGCAACTGGCGAGAGGGGGGAGAATGTTGATGGTTGCTCCAGTCTGGTTCTGTTCAGGTGGATGGGATTGGCCTGAATTGTCCTGAAAAGCAATTCTACTGGAAGAAAAAGGTTTGAGAAGAAGGGAGCAGACAGTTGTGGGGTGGGGGTGGGGAGAGACCAGAGGTGGGTTCCTACCAGTTCGCACCTATTCGGTAGAACCGGTTCGTCAAATCTACCGAACCGGTTAGAAGAGGTTCCACCAGTGGACCTGGAAAGCAGGCTCACACCTACAGAAGAGGTTCCAAAAAATTTTGAAACCCACCACTGCCACACACACAGAGAGAGAGACAGACAGACTGACACAGAGAGAGAGAGAGAAAGAGAAAGAAAGGAAGAAATAAATAAATAAATTAAAAAAGAAAAAAGAAAGAAAAAGAGAGAGAGAGAGAGATGAAAGAAAAAAAGAAAAAAGGGACAGAGAGACTAAAGGAAGGAAAGAGAGGAGAGAGAGAGAGAGAGAGAGAGAGAGAGAGAGAGAACGAAGAACACATGGTCAGCAAGCCACTCCCACCAGATCACATGGCTGGCAAGCCACTCCCACAAAGGAGGCCACACCCACAGAGTAGGTTCCAAAAAATTTTGAAACCCACCACTGGGAGAGACACCCTCTGAAATATAATAAATACTGGTAATGTTTATTTGCTTTGTAAGCCCTCTTAACTATAGACGTCATTGTACCAGCCAAACTTGAAAGAGTGTCTGCATCTATTTTCAGTTTTCCCACAGAGACTGTCTTAGAAGGATAGAAAAATGTTGCTTCAGCAAGTAATTCTGAGATTATGCATATAAATCGCATCCTTTGGTTTAAAAAAAGGTCAAAACTTGGTCCGGAGGATTTCAAAATGCCCATTCATGGCACAATACTTTAGGGCCTTTTTAGGGAAATTATCAGAGGTGATTTTAGGATGAAGCACCGTTGTTGACCTCAAGTCAAGCTATGGCTCTCTCGGCCAACCCACACAATGACTAAATCACTTGTCCGTAGTTTGTTTAGCACTAAGCAAGTTGTCTGGGTGCAGATTATGCTCACCTAGAACTCATCAGAAAGGTAAACACGATTTGTTTCAGGTTTGTTAATTGCTACCTTCTCTGGCAATCCCTGGTGGAAATGGCTTCAGCCCACATTCCAGGTTTACTCTACATAAAGTCAGCTGTTTGCCAGCCGTCTCATTCAGGGGGAGGAAACGAGGACTTACAAGCCAGTATATTCACATTAATCAAGACACAGGGCTCACCATAGTTCTTCCAAACCTGGATACCTGTAAATAACTAGGAGGAGGTAAGAAAGACAGAGACATCATCTACACAATTACATCTTCTTGTGCACATGACCTTATGGTGAGCACGCATGGGACACCAAGGGGGGGAGCTCCATATAGGTGGACTTCTCCAAATCCTCACATTGATGATTGATGTCTGCATTTTTCACTCCACCAAGGCATAAAAAATAAGGCCTAATTTCAGGGGTGGGTTGCTAATCCCGTTCCAACTGGTTCGGTTGGAACGGGGCCGGCAGCGTCCTTGTGCACACGCGCAGTTCACGCATGCGTCTTAGTGCCTGCACGATGCTCCAGCTGCTCGCGGAGACTCGTGCAGGCGCTGTATGTGCCATCCAGCTGCTTGTGGAGAATCGTGCAGGTGCTGTATGTGCCATGCGCCTGCGTGGAAGTGCAGAAGCCTTCAAAGACCGGTAAGGAGCACGGGCGGGCGGGTGGGCCCTTCGCCGTTCCCGGAAGTTACTTACTTCCGGGTTCGCTGACCAACCGGTTCGCGGGGACCGCCGCGAATCGGTTGAAACCCACCCCTGCCTAATTTCCCGCCCCACTCCTATCCACTACATGGATTGCCTATAGCCGTGATGGAGAACCTATGACACGCGTGTCCAAAGTGGCATGCTAAGCCATGTCACCTGGTACAAGCAGTCTTGCCTGTTTGTCTTCCAGATTTCTGCCATGCATGCATGCACGATGATCAGCCTGTCCTTCACATGCACGGCAGTGCTGAAAACTAGTGTGCGCATGCATGCTGGCCAGCTGATTGTCAGGTGTGCATGTGCGCCAGAACCTAGAAGTTCAACTTTGGAGCATGATCCCTTAGCGCACATGGCAGTGCCAAAAAGTGGCCTGAGTATGAATGCTGGCCAACTGAATTGTTGGATCGCATGCACGCTAGGACCAGGAAGTTTAGCTTTTCCGGAGTGTGGTCCCGATGAGCGCGCATGACATTTCCACCACTGGAAGTGGTGCCAGTACGCCATCACTGGCCTACAGCACCTACTGCCAGGAGTTAGAATGGTGGAGCTGATAGTAAGTGAAGCATGCAGTGAATAGGAGCTGACAGTCAGGGTGTGCAGCCAGTATTTGGCAGTAGAGCTACTTCTCAGTTACTCTGCCTTCCTAGGGGATCTGAGGAGGAAAGGCAGGACAATTAGAAGATGTAGGATCTCTGCCCTTTCAGGCCCCTGCAGATTAATAAATGGGAGTGTAAAGATGACTCCAAACCAGTGGTGGGTTCCTACTGGTTTGGACCAGCTTGGCTGAAATGGTAGCGGTTTGGTGGCCTGGGTGTTATTATTGATGTTATTGTCTAATAATGTTATTGTCTAGTACATGTCCTATAAGGAGTCATGGGCAGTGGTGGGATGCAACCGTTCAACAACTGGTTCGGTGAGTGCACATGTGCAGCATTCAAAATACAACCTTTTTAAGCTTCAAAACTTACCTTCTACGTCAGCGCCTTTGAGTAAAACAGCTGACTCATGGCAGTCCGCTGCGCCGTGCAAATCAGCTGAGCTAAAAAACAGGAAAATATAAGACAGCAAAGCACAGGGGTGGGGGTGGGGCCAAATGCTCACCAGGACTACCGGTTCATCCAAACCAGTATGAATTGGCTGAATCCCACCAGAGGTGGGTTCCTACCAGTTCGCACCTATTCGGTAGAACCGGTTCGTCAAATCTACCGAACCGGTTAGAAGAGGTTCCACCAGTGGACCCGGAAAGCAGGCCACACCTACAGAAGAGGTTCCAAACATTTTTTGAAACCCACCACTGGTCCTTGGATATGTTTATTCTACACTATCATGCTCATATTTATAAAACTCAGTGCCTCTGTGAAAGGTAAGGATGACTACTGCGTTTGTGGTGCAATCAGAACATTGCGTGTGTTGAAGTTGTTTTAACGCAAACCAAAGATGCCTTTTAAAAAACAAGTTTACATCCTATTCTTATGCATGCCAGGGCTGTGTGTGGGGTAATTTAAGGTGGTTCTGACAAGTGTGGTCGGCATCTTCATATCCGGTCACATGGGCAGCAAGTCACTCCCATCCGGTCACATGGGCAGCAAGCCACTCCCATAGGGTCACATGGGTGGCAAGCCACTCCCACAAAGGAGGCCACACCCACAGAGTAGGTTCCAACAATTTTTGAACTGAATCCCACCCTTGGTCAGGAGAGGTATCCTCTTCCTCAGAATCCACCATTACTTGCAGATGAAGGGGGGGGGGAGGACCAACCAACAGTGACTCCAGGTCCTGCTTCATCAACTTCATATTTGCTGAAGCACCAGACATTGTGCAATTAGCATCCTCGTGGTCAGAAGTGCATGAAAAACATTACTTCCACCTCTGATCAGATAAATCAAAAGTTAGCTGAGCTATAGACCAAGGAGGAAAACATTAATGACAAACAAAGCATTTTTATCCAAAGATGGTGTAAGACAGGGATGTCAAACTCAAGGCCCATGGGCCGGATCCGGTGCTTAGATCTGGCTCCTAGGTCCAACATGGAAACAGCAAAGGACCAGCCTGCAGTGCCGCTGCCAGCAAAAACGGAGCTCCATTTTCACTGGCAGAGGGCTGCAAGAATCTGTCACAGCCGAAAACGGAGTTCAAGAGCCTGTTTCACTGGCACAGCAAGTGAAATTAATTCCCTTGCTTTTGGAGACCGAGGATATTTAGCAGTTTGCAGTTAGACTTATATACCGCTTCATAGGGCTTTCAGCCCTCTCTAAGCGGTTTACAGAGAGTCAGCATATTGCCCCCAACAACAATCCGGGTCCTCATTTTACCCACCTCAGAAGGATGGAAGGCTGAGTCAACCTTGAGCCGGTGAGATTAGAACCGCCGAACTGCAGATAACAGTCAGCTGAAGTGGCCTGCAGTGCTGCATTTAACCACTGCGCCACCTCGGCTCTTTTTTCCCCCACCAATTCAAAACCTATACCTTGACTTTAAAGATCTGCATGACAACAGCTGAAAAAGGAGAGGAGTTGCAGATCAGGACACAGAAGATGCATAGTTAGCTCAGGATGTTAGTACCAGGTTAAACTGAGGAGGTGAACACAATTTAAAAGTGCATTCGAAGATTTATTTTTTTAAAAAACAGTTGAGCGAGCAAGCTATTTCCTGCATTAATTTCCCAACTAATGTAATTATATAGCCACAAGCTTTGGCGCCTGATCAGTTAAAAAACAGCCAGAAACAAAAAGCAAAGGGGAGGGGGGGAGGAGTCTGAGCATACCACATTAATGCCATATTAATCATCACATCTGATAGGAGTAAATGAGCTTTATTGTGGTTCCTGCTTTGCAAATCAAATTTGTAGCCACAGCTGATGCAGCTAGACTCTTGGTCCTTAAAATATACGTGTTTTATTGGCGTTTCTGTATTGCAGTCATTGTATGGAGATATTCGATATTTGCAGAAGAAACCTTGTTAAATTTATTTATTTATTTCCCTCCCTGTCTCTCTCGACCTACCTCTGCATTTAAGTAGCATTATTCTCTGTTTCTGCTATTGTTTCCAACTGTCATTTTATACAGAGTGAAAATCACCCAGCTTATGGGACTGGCCTCCTTTTGAATGGTTTAGTAATGGTTTCCTTTTTTTAACCTCATAAGAAAATCAGTGTAATTATTTTTTTTTTCCAGCTAGCTTCAAACGAGCATAGCTGTTTTGTACCTATGATACCACGAAGGACAGGTTTTTCAAACAATCGTCTCTTGTATTCATGCAAGAAATTACAAGTCCGCATATTGTACTCTTTATACAGTTTCAGGATAAGTGTATATACTCAAGGAAATGAGACCAATGATGAGGAAAAAAAATTGGTAAGAGTTATCTTGAAAAATGTATGGATTGATTTGCAACAAGGGTGGATTACCTCAACAGATGCAGTAATTCATTCTCCAAACTCTTGGCATAAATATACCAGAAAGAAGTCTTAGATAGAGAAAGAACCAAGATATATTCATACATGCAGACTAAAATATATGAAGAACGGTTGCAGGATTTGTGTTTGGCTAGTCTAGAGAGAAGAAGGACTAAGAGCCGAGGTGGCGCAGTGGTTAGGGGTGCAGTACTGCAGGCCACTTCAGCTGACTGCTATCTGCAGTTCGGCTGTTCAAATCTCACCGGCTCAGGGTTGACTCAGCCTTCCATCCTTCCGAGGTGGGTGAAATGAGGACCCGGATTGTTGTTGGGGGCGATATGCTGACTTTGTAAACCGCTTAGAGAGGGCTGAAAGCCCTATGAAGCGGTAGATAAGTCTAACTGCTATTGCTATTGCTATAGGGGCGACATGATAGCAGGATTCCAGTATTGTATTTGAGAGGCTGCCAGAAAGAGAAGGGGGTCAATTTATTTTCCAAAGCACCAGAAGGCAAGACAAGAAACAATGGATGGAAACTAAATCAAGGAGAGAAGCCACCTGGAATTAAGGAGAACTTCCTAACAGTGAGGACAATTAACCAGTTGAACAACTTGCTTTCAGAAAGTTGTGGGCGCATCATCACTGGATGTTTTAAGAAAAGACTGGACAGTTACTTGTCTGAAATGGTATGAGGTCTCCTGCTTGAGCAGGGGCTGGACTAGAAGACCTCCAAAGTCCCTTCCAGCTCTATTCTGATTGATTGATTGATTGATTGATTGATTGACTCTTAGGCAAAGGGGTGGAGTACTGTCATGACAGTTGTCATTCACACTTTCAAGTCCTTACATTAGAAGTTTAATTATCCAGTCAGTAACACAGCTTACAAAATCAATGGCCATTGATAGATGGATGGATGGATGGATGGATGGATGGATGGATGGATGGATGGATGGATGGATAGATAGATAGATAGATAGATAGATAGATAGATAGATAGATAGATAGATAGATAGATAGATAGATAGATAGATAGATAGATTACACAAGCAAAAAAATCAGTTTCTTGCTCTGAAATAAACTTCTCCAACGTTCCAGAGTTGTTGGAACCACATCTCCCAGAATTGTCTAGCCCAGTGGTAGTCAACCTGGTCCCTACTGCCCACTAGTGGGCGTTCCAGCTTTCATGGTTGGCGGTAGGGTTTGCCGTAACTCTGCTTTATACATTTATAACGTAAAGTTACTTCCCTACTTTATAAATCACCATGACTGTGAACCGGTGGGCGGTTAGAAAATGTTACTACTAACAGAGATACAAAAGTGGGCGGTAGGTATAAAAAGGTTGACTACCCTGGTCTAGCCAGTGACTAAGAATTCTGGGAACTGCTAACCTACTCCTGGGGAACACAAAATTGGAAGAAGTTTGCATTATTATGTTTATACGATAGTATTCAGGGGGGGGGAATGGCTTCGTGGTTATTTGCAAGATGTATAAAAGATGATCCTCCACGTTTCTGCCCCTTTCATATTAAATGTTTTTTTTTAATAAGGTCTAGGATTTAAAGAGCAACTCCTACATGATATTTTCTGACTTTTGAAAGTCTGGAAAACAAGTCCCTTAGGCACGCGACATTTAAAAAAAAATGCCTTGGAAATCCTTTCCTGTTCAAAAGCAGCAACTTTGTCAGATGAAGATGCTTGCAGGCTAGTTTGCTGCCTTTATTCAATGAAATCATGAGAATGCTACTTCAAAATTTACAAAGCTTTAAGCAGCGTTAGGTAAAATCTGGTACGCGGCAGGAGTTAGAATTCTCTGTATTTCTTTGCTGACATTTGGTGAGTGTCCAGACTTCTCTAATCTAGATTTGATCACCCTAGACACTAAATATTAAATCAGCCTTCCTCAATCTAAGAGGTGGCCAAATAGATGGATTTTCAAGTTCCAGAATCAGCCAGCCAGCATAGACATCCAGAATTCTGGAAGTCCTCACAATGGGCTACCCTTGAAAAGTGTTCGGAGACTGCAACTAGTCCAGAATGCAGCCGCGCGAGTGATATGGGTGTACCTAGGTACACCCATGTTACAACCTATCTTCTGCGAGCTGCACTGGCTTCCTATTGGTCTCCGGACGCAATTTCAAGGTGTTGGTTATTACCTTTAAAGCCCTGCATGGCTTAGCCCAGCATACCTGTGAGACCGCCTACTGCCACATACCTCCCAACGGCTGGTGAGATCCCACAGAGTGGACCTCCTTCAGATGCCGTCAGCCAGACAATGTCGGCTGGCAGCTCCCGAGGAGAGCCTTCTCTGTGGCTGCTCCGACCCTTTGGATGAGCTACCCCGGAGAAATCCGGGACCTCACCACTCTCATGGCCTTCAGGAAGCTGTTAAAACCTGGCTATTCCGGCAAGCCTGGGGCTGTTGACCTCATTGTTGTATGTGTGGTGATTTTAAACCTGTTTCATTTCTTTTTTTACTATTTCTTTTTTTTCCTCGTTGTAAGCCGCCCGGAGTCTTCCGGGATTGGGCGGCCTATAAATTGTATAGATAGATAGATAGATAGATAGATAGATAGATAGATAGATAGATAGATAGATAGATAGATAGATAGATGATGGATGATGGATGATGGATGATGGATGATGGATGATGGATGATGGATGATGGATGATGATGATGGATGATGGATGATGGATGATGGATGATGGATGATGGATGATGGATGATGGATGATGGATGATGGATGATGGATGATGGTGATGGATGATGGATGATGGATGATGGATGATGGATGATGGATGATGGATGATGGATGATGGATGGATGGAATGGAATAGATAGATAGATAGACAGATAATAAATAAATAAATAAATAAATAAACAAACAAATAAATAAATAAACTGGAAAGCATCTTCCTAGGTTAGGGAAAACCGCTTTAAACACGCTTATTAATCATCTGTGTTTTCTTGTCTTTGCGTAAAGCGCTACAGACAGTCCTCGACTTATGACCACAATTGAGCCCAAAGTTTATGCTGTAAAGTGAGACATTTGTTAAGTGAGTTTTGCCCCGTTTTACAACCTTTCTTGCCTCAGTCGTTAGGTGAATCATGGCAGTTGATCAGTTTGTTAGCCTGGTTGTTAAGTGAATCTGGCTTCCCCATTGACTTTTGCTTGTCAGAAGGTCGCAAAAGGGGATCACATGACTTTGGGACATAAATATGAACCAGTTGCTAAGCACCTAAAGTTTAATCGCACGATCCTAGGGATGCTGCAAAGGTCGTGACTGTGAAAAACAGTCGTAAGTCACTTTTTTCAGTGCCGTTGTAACGTTGAATAGCCACTAAATTAACAGTTGTAAATCCAAGACTACCTTTTATTGCTGCAGTTAATTTTTTAAAAATGCATTCATGTGCACCACTCCAATTCATTTGTAGGTTTAAACAGTTGCCATACAGAGCTGAGATGAAGGGTAGAGGGCAAAACAACAAAACGGTATCATAAATTAGGCTATGAAAATTATCAATAATTTTTAAAAATTCATGCACTCTGTGTTAAAGAAATGGGGTTAGGGTTAAGGTTAGGGTTAGGGTTAAGCTCAGTGGCTAAGACCCTGAGCTTGTCGATCAGAAAGGTTGGCATTTCAGCCGTTCGAATCCCTAGTGCTACGTAAACGGAATGAGCTCCCGTTACTTGTACTTTGCAAAACAGTCCCAGAGATTTCAGAATCAGGAACTTCCTAACTGAAAATTAGGGGTCCAATGACCAAGATCAATTTAAAAAGACCTTCAGCTCAATAACTCTGAACTTAGACGATGTGTGGAAGAAAAAAAAACACGGTTCAGTCATGCCTGAAAGTAATTTTCGTCTAAGTCTGGGTGCCATCCATTATACTTTAAAGGTTTTAATTTCTCTGAGGGAACTGTGGGTGGGATGGGGTGGGGATGAAATCTTAAGGGGGAAAAAACTGCACGAGCCCAGGATTTTTTATTTTTTTTAAAAAAGGTTCTGACTCAGATTTTGGCTTCTGCTCCTTCATAATTGCCATAAATCCTAGCTCTGAAAGAACCCTAATTTGAACATAATTTGCCTCTTCATCTTGCAGAGTGGATGGCTTCTAAATGCAGATGTTGCATTTGACAAATGAATAAGCAAAATGCAATCTTTGTGCATTTTGGATCTCAACCTTCCATTGGGAAAAACATTGGAAACTCTGAATGTTGGCTGACCATCCTTCCTTCTTCTAACCAATTCCATATGGAAAATTCTGGAGAACCGAATGAAGACCCCTTTTATCCAGCAGACAGGCCACCTCTGGGGAAAACATTTTCCTGGCTGATGATAGATTTCAGCACAAGATACCACTATGATACCATGACTAGGACCTGTAAGAGTTTTACAGGCAACAAGGGCAGTTCTACTATTTAAAAAAAACACCTTTTCTTCACCAACCAACCTCATTTCTACTTTTCAAAATCCAACAATGTTATTGACAGCGTTCCAAGAAATGACCCCATTTCAAAACAGAACTCTGAGGCAGATTCTCAAAGAACAATTTTTATTTTGGAGACATCATCTTGGCATCAACTGGTAGAAAGCCAACTCTGAGCTTTCCCGGGCTTTCCACCTAGATAAATCACTTTCTCCCAAAACAATAAATCACATTATCCAATCCAGGCACTGGCTGGTTATCTGGCAACTCCTTCCTCCACCTCCAGCCAGCCAGCAGTTGGAATGCCCTTGACCTAGGAATGGACTAGTTTGCTTTAGTTACAACCCCCACCCCCTTCCAAGCTTCGTCAAGCTGAAAGGAAGAAAGGAAGAAAGAAAGAAAGAAAGAAAGAAAGAAAGAAAGAAAGAAAGAAAGAAAGAAAGAAAGATGGGAGGGGGGAAAGGAAGGGAGGAAAGAAAGAAGGAAGGAAGGAAGGAAGGAAGACGGGAGGGGGGAAGGAAGGGAGGAAAGAAGGAAGGAAGGAAGGAAGGAAGGAAGGAAGGAAGGAAGGAAGGAAAGAAAGAAAGAAAGAAAGACGGAAGGGGGAAAGGAAGGGAGGAAAGAAAGAAGGAAGGAAGGAAGGAAAGAAAGAAAGAAAGAAAGAAAGAAAGAAAGAAAGAAAGAAAGAAAGAAAGAAAGAAAGAAAGACGGGAGAGACAGAAGGAAGGGAGGAAAGAAAGAAAGAAGGAAGGAAGGAGGAAGGAAAGGAAAGAAAGAAAGAAAGAAGAAAGAAAGAAAGAAAGAAAGAAAGAAAGAAAGAAAGAAAGAAAGAAAGAAAAGGACTACACAAAAGGAAAACTCCAATAGCCAGAACAACGTCAGGGTTGACAGTTATTTTCTAAAAGGAGGAAACCAAACCAGTAACTTCCCTGCAGATGTTTGGATTTGCATAAAGAAGAATAAAAACACAATGTGTGTGGAAGTGAGATGAGAATAAAATATTGAGTCTCCCAATCCTCTTGATCTCTCTCCTTACTTGATCAAGTAAGGCTTCAGGAAGCCATATTGAAAGTTCATTCACCTGAATGAACTTACAAGCTGCTCTCTGATCCATCCCTTGGCCAGATCTAAGTTCTCTGCCAAGACATGGAATTGGCCCTCAGGCCATTTGATGTTTTAAACATCAACAGAAGACCTGACTGTTCTGCTCTGCATTCTTAGGAAACAAGTGTCCTGAGCAGGCTGGTGGCCTTCTAGACTGACATTTAATTGCCAAGAAAACTGCATGAATGTGTCCATGAACTCACCAGGAGTTGACCTCAGCCCACTGGGACTCTTCACCTTTATCTTTAAACGAACTCTGTTGAAAATGGTTGTATTCCGGTTGCTTTATTGCCTTGTTTCATGGTGGTCATTGTTTTTATCTTTTCATTATTATTAAAGCAATATTGTGATATCACTAGAAGGAGCCAGATGACTTTTTCATTATTGCTCACCTACTGTGGCTTTAAGGTGAGATGCAGCCTTGAACTGCCCCAAAATTGTTCTACCTGGTGGGTGTGAAGCAGGGGTGGAATTCAGCTGATTTGCACCAGTTCAGGAGAACCGGATATTAATTTTGCATCTGGTTCGTCGAACTGGTTGTTGCAAAGACTGGCTGCCCCCCACCCCACCCCCTCTCCCCTTCCAGGAGTCTCCATGTGGCCCATTCATCATGCCAGGTAAGTGCAGGGCCTGTGTGATCTGGGAGGGTGAAAAATGGGCCTCCTGGAAATCTGAAAACAGGCCATTTTCACCCTCCTGGAGGCTCAAGGAAAGTCTCTGAAACCTGGGGAGGACAAAAATGGGTCTACTGGAAGTACTGGAAGTCCAAAAATAGACCTGTTTCCAACCTCTGGAGTGTGTGGAGGCCGTTTTCACCCTCCCGGAGGTTCAAGGAAGACCTCTAGAGCTTGGGGAAGGTGAAAACGCCCCCACCATGGTACAGGAGGCAGAGTAATCTACTCCCACCATGGCCATGTCCATCCAGCAACCGGGTAGAGAACCAGTTGCTAACATTTTTCAATCCCACCCCGGAGTGAAGTATTAACCTACTCTATTGACTTAGATGGATCAATGCTCTGCTCAATTCCTCAATTCACACGCCCTGCAAAAGCCAGGATTGGGTTCGATGTCATGTATTTCACCTACCAGATGGTCCTTAGCTAAATTCTTACAGTCCACTTCGAAGGCTGCTTTAATTTAAGTTCTCCACAGAAATAGGAGTTGAGGTTGACATTCCACGGGAAAACTGCTGTTGAAATGAAGGATACTCTCAGAAGAAGAAGAAGAAGAAGAAGGAGAAGGAGAAGAAGAAGAAGAAGAAGAAGAAGAAGAAGAAGAAGAAGAAGAAGAAGAGGAGGAGGAGGAGGAGGAGGAGGAGGAGGAGGAGGAGGAGAAGGAGGAGGAGGAGGAAGACGAGGCAGAGGCAGAGGAAGAAGAAGAAGAAGAAGAAGAAGAAGAAGAGGAGGAGGAGGAGGAGGAGGAGGAGGAGAAGGAGGAGGAGGAGGAAGACGAGGCAGAGGCAGAGGAAGAAGAAGAAGAAGAAGAAGAAGAAGAAGAAGAAGAAGAGAGGAGGAGGAGGAGGAGGAGGAGGAGGAGGAGGAGGAGGAGGAGGAGGAGGAAGCCAAACAGTTTGCACAATGAATTTGGAAAGCCATGTTGTTCCTCTACATTGGTTGGTTGTAGGTTAGAACATAAGATGAAAAAGTACAGAAGAAGAAGAAGAAGAAGAAGAAGAAGAGGAGGAGGAGGAGGAGGAGGAGGAGGAGGAGGAGGAGGAGGAGGAGGAGGAGGAGGAGGAGGAGGAGGAGGAAGCTGAGCTAATCTGACGTTAGTCGGGTTTTTCAGTATGTCCAAAATAGCTGATTTTATCCTTCCCAGCACAGTCCCTGGCTAGATGAACGCAAGTGATTTGAGCAACAAAACGAGAAGTAGCCTTAGAAGAGAGGCCTGACATGTTTTGGTTTGTTATACATAAAATGAACTGCTTCATCATTAACGGCCTTGGTCACAACATGCCATCCCAAGAATGGGGGGAAAAAATCAGTCTCTTAATTCCCAGTGGCAAAATTCCAATCAGTGGGCTGTAGAACCAGGGAATATGGTCGGTTTATTTATTTATTTATTCCGTAAACAGAGTTCTAAATGAGAGGATTCCTGGGGGACAATTAGAAACCAGCCATATGACTTTTCTTCCTATGGAAAGGCTATTAAGCTTATTACACAAATTCCTTCCAGGCTTCAGGAACAGAGGCTAGACTTGACAGAGAAGGGGAACTTTCGTCCCAAAGCTGTTTACTCTGTTTTAATGAGGCTTGTGTGCTCAGAGAGTTTGATTAGCCTGACGGGAGGGGTTTTGTTTTTGTTTTTTTCATCGCTTTCCCATTAGCAATTTTATCAAGAGATGAGAGTTACTGGTCGTAGAGTAGCCGAAGCATTGAGAAGCAGAGAAGCCAGCACAGGATTGGGAATTTGGATGGAAGAGCATTATTTCTAGCAAAGAGCACGTAATTCCGGGCCGAATATCCTCCAATTTCTAATTTTTACTTGTGTTACGGGGAACGCAGAAGGAGAAAGGAGTATATGTTCGCCTCCTTGAGTTGTATGTGGAAAAAAGAATAGAGGCAGGGTGTAAACTAAATATCCAATCCTCCATTTCACAAAGCCTAGATCAGTGTTTCTCAAGCTTGGCAACTTGAAGATGTCCGGACTTCAACTCCCAGAATTCCCCAGCCAGCATTCGCTGGTAGAACCTGTTGTAACCGGTTCGGTAGATTTGACAAACCGGTTCTACCGAATAGGTGCGAACTGGTAGGAACCCAGCTCTGGCACAGAAGCAGCATACGCACACGCGCAAGCACAAACAAACCAGTAGTGTTGGGATTTGAAACCTACCTCTGCCTCTCCGTCATGGAGCCCAACATTCTCCCTTCTGAAGTTAGACTTGCTTCTTCCATGCTATTGTTTAAGAAAGTCCCTCAAGACTAGGTGAGGTCCTCCGGCCTTAGAATTTTTGGGAACTGGAGACCTTCTTAGAGGCTCAACTGTGATTGATAGTCTCCCTCTCTCCGTGGTGTTTGTATAGTTCTTGTTTTAATCATCATTTGTTAGCCTTTTATAATTATTTTTTAAAAATCTACTTGGTGTTTATTCAATTGTATATTTCCCGGAGCCACTTTGTGTGAGATGGGTGGCCATATAAGTATGATTAATGAATTAAATAAACAATGCTTTTATACATCTAGTTATAAAACAAAACATTTTGCAGGGTGGGTTTCTTTTTTTAAGAAAATGTGAAATAAATTTTTTAAAAAGGAAAGAAACAAGTTCTTTGCCTAAAATGCCTGGTTTTTTTCTCATCCTTTCAAAGACGCGCGCAGTACCGCTTATGTGACTCTGTAGCTAGGATTTGTCACCTATATTAACACACATTTTATGACACATTTATAACCAATCCCAAGCTGCAGTTAAGACGTCTTTTGTGGCCTGGATGAATTGTAATATAATAGGAATTCGGAATGTGTGAATTTCCTGCTAATCATTGCATAAATGGGCCCCAATTGCAGCCAGAAATTATGCTCAAAATTACATGGCAGAAATGTACAGCTTTTCACACCAAAGCAATACCCTTAAAATGGCTTTTGTACAATTATCTCAAAGAGCTTGTCTTCCCTTCCTGTAGGGCACCATTCAGAGGCTGTCTTCTTTCTCTTAAATAAAAAAGCAAGAACAGAGGGAGGGAGAGAAGGAAGGGGCAAAAAAAATATATTCTGGCTCAGAACAGCTGAATAGGTTTGAAAGGCCACTGTAGCTGGCCAGTAATAACTGTTCCCTTACTGAGCTCAGAGACAAAGGCATTAGCCACAGGTATTCTCCTTTTCAAGGTTTTTTTTTTCCAGATGAGAAAGCATGGGATATGACAGCATCACATTGGATTTACTCGGGCAAGAAGGCAGGCAGGAAAATGATCCAGACAAAAGCAAAAGAAAGTAACAATACGGGAACTTTTTCAAATGCTCACCCTTAACCACAGGATGGGGTGAGAAACAAGGGAGCTAATCAGAAATGTATACATCTATTTCTTGGAACAGAGCTTCTTGCAAGATAGAGAGCAAGCATTAAAGAACGGATAAATTTAATGAATTTCAGGAAACAGGGGTATCTTTACACAGATAAGAAATGCCATCCAGCTGGCTTCCGGAAGAGAGAGATGGCTTTCTGATCCCATTCGATGAATAACTTAATCACCACAAATAATATTTTTAAAATATTAATACAACAACAATGGCTATTTTTGATTTTAATTTAATTAAAATAGGCAAAAATTGAAATTTCTTGCAGATCACAAAAGTAGATAATACTTTTCAGCACCTCTTTTGCGACATGAGTACGTCACAATCATCATGATGGAGCTGTGAATTTTGAGAATAAACTTTAGAGTGAATCGGTATAAAGTTGTGTCCAATTACAATTCACTGACTGGGATATATTCCTAGCTTCATCGCGGGACGTCACCGCCACCTTTTATTCACTTCCTCATTGTGTTTCTGCCCTTTTTCCTGACTTGTAGGTCATTTCTCTTTGTGCCCTCTTGCACAAAGCTTGAATTAGCTGATTTCTATGATTCACTATTAAATTTCATGTTTTTTTTCAGGTTCTATAGCAACTCTGATTATTTCAGTGACCATAATGGTATTTTACCCAGCGCCAAAGGACAAAATGAACCACATTAATAATAAGTGCCAGGTGAAGATCTTATCATTTGTCTGAGCTTCTAATGAATAGCACGTCTTACTTTATTTTCATGATTCCTTGCTTATTTGATCTTTATACCTATTGCTTTATGCAGTTTTTCTGCCATTCGGTTCTTTTATCTGCTATTGTATTATTTATCTTGTGATGGTTCCTCCTAATACTGTTATTTGTTGCTATTCTTGCTTACACTATTTCTGCTTAATTTTCTAGAATGTGCTAAAGATGGAAAAGGGTTGACATTCTTTATATAATCATAATTAATGTTGGAGATGGCTTGGAGACAAAAGATACTGCTGAATACAGAAAAAAAAGAAAGTGGCTGTTTAAACTGGTGCAGAGTTTTTTCTTGCCTCAATGCACAAACCATCCTGATTTCTTCAACTATCATTTAAAAGTTTAACTGTATTTCTGCTCTTTTGACAACAGAGTAGATAGCAAGAGACATCAGTGAATGACCTGGCCTTACAGCTAAAATATTAGCTATTTTGTGCCCAACAATGCTGAGTGTAATGTAATATTTGCAGTACTTTTTACTGGCAAATGCATTTGCAACTAACTCTAAGCTGGAATCATTACAACACCTTGCCTAATTTTGGGACGTCTATTTCTTCTTCGTTACTATGATTGTTCTTATAATTGTCATTGTCATCATCTTCTTATCCCAAACCTCTTAATATAGTGAGTCGTGGAGAGCCCAAAAGTTTGCACATCCTGTCATGTCATGTCGAGTATTCTGAACAAGGGAATACTCCGGCCATGTTTTTAAAAGTCTTTTTAGTATTGTTTAGTCTGGATCAAAGATTCAACAAAGATATGCAAATGCGCTGGATGAGGCTGATACTTCAAGCCTAGTTTTGAGAGATAAAAGAAAAAAAAAGTCAGGTACTATAACTTTCGCTTGATCTACCAGAGTGGAGGGGAGGCAAATCTGAACCTTGTTATGGGAAAGAAATATCCGAGGATGCAGTTCAGTTCAGTTCAGTTCAATTCAGTTTATTACATTTATATGCCGCCCTTTTCCCCCGAAGGGTACTCAGGGTGGCTCACAACTCAACCAGGGAAGGGGGATACAGACAAAAAAAAATTAAAAACAAAGCATAACAATGCATAATTTAAAAACATACAACAGTCATACCATTCGAGACGGGGGCAACAGCTCTTTAGCCCCAGGCCTGTCGGAACAGCCAGGTTTTAAGGGCCTTGCAGAAGGCCTGGAGGGTGGTGAGGGTTCGAATCTCCACGGGGAGTTCGTTCCAGAGGGTCGGAGCAGCCACAGAGAAGGCTCTCCTCCGAGTACCTTGCTCTGCACCTTGCTCTACCTTCAACTGGAGCAAATGAAAATGGCAGGGGAGATTTTGGAAGGCTTCACTTTGCTATCTCCTATATCCTCTTATATGTTTGCAATTGTCCAATAAAGTTTGGCTACCTGATCTTCCAACTGATGGTTGAGAAAAACTCTAGAAGTATGAGCTAAAGAGAATGTGTCAGGTGTCAGCGTTCCAAGTATCATGTAGAATTAAATCCAAGACCAAGGCAAAACTACCCTTAAAGTTCCAATTTAATAAATCAGACATCTTGGCATTGTGCTATGAAATCCCAATGAAATGACATCACAATTCCACCCAGTTAAAAGTTCATGATCTTGTCCCCACACCCACAATCCATCACATGGTCCAATCTTCTTCTTCTTCCATGCTGGCATCCACACCCAGCTGCTTCCGGTCAGGTGTACCAAGTGCAGAGACAAAAGATGACCTTGGCTTCTAGTAAAGAATGAAAAGAATACATTCCACAATCCTACTCCTGTCTATGCCCCCCTCCCATCAACTATACTAATGTAACAGCATATTGAAATAAGAGAAAGTGTGGCAGGCCAAAATTCTAAAAGGAATATAATTGCAGGCCTGACATCGGGGTTCCAAGTAACACCCCTAACTATATATCTCCCATACTCCATATAATCCCCCCTCCCATTGTCCCACAGCACTAAATGTGGCAGGCCGGAAGGCCCAATGCAAAAAAAATGGCTTCCAGGTCTGACAGCATGCTTCAGCTAGAATCCTGCTCAAATCTTTTTCTCATTGGGCACTTAGGCAGGAAAGAAATTTATCTAAGAAATTGATTGTGAGTATTGCATAATGAATGTCAGTGCTAGAAATGAAAAGTCAATCTTGCAAAGTAAAGGCAGAGTGAATAACTGTTTCCCAATGTTTGACTGAGGGCTAAATGGCTCATAGAAATTTCTACCTTTATGGGAAAGGAGAGATCATGTTCCAGGAAAAAGCTTGCACAATTATGAATCAGATTGCTGTACTGGGAAAATATCAAAAATGGAAGAAATTTGTTCTTGCCAATGGGTTATACCTAAGTAACTGCAAAAGAATCTGAGTGGCCAGTTTTGAAGATATCCATCTTATTGCTTCAATTTTCCCAATCTGGCATCTTTCAAAACAAGATTGGGCTGCCAGAGACTTTCGAAAGTGTGGAAACAGTGATTGGGAGTTAAGAATCTCAGTTATAAAACAAATTACAAACTGAAGGATTATTCCTAAAGTGTTTTTAGTTTTTATTGAAAAGAAATAACGTGGCAGACCTTAAAAGCAGAATGGGACAAGTTGCCACCACCAACTAGCTGCAGTGAACCAGGGGTGGGTTTCAGGCGGTTCGCGGCGGTCCCCGCGAACCGGTTGGTCGGCGAACCCGGAAGTAAGTAACTTCCGGGAACGCCAAAGGATCCACCTGCCCGTCCGTGTTTCTTCCCCGGTTTTGATGAGTTCTGCGCTTCCACGCATGCGCAGAACGCATACAGCGCCTGCGCGATCCTCCAGGAGCAGCTGGAGCATCGCACAGGCGCTAGTCCGCATGCGTGCACTGCGCGCGTGCACGAGGACGCCGTTGGCCCCGTTCCAACCGAACCGGTTGGAACGGGGCGAGAAACCCCACCCCTGCAGTGAACTGACGATGGCCAACTTGCCACAGCCAATTCAACTTGGCCAACTTGCCGCAGGACAATTTAACAACTGTATTTAATTATTTAAAATAAATTTAAAAATATTTTAATTTTTGCTATTCACATTTCATTCTGTCCCTCCTTTTGCCTCCTTTTTTTAAATGATTCTTTTCCGCCGTTTCTTTGATATTAGTGTAACTCTTGTCCCCCAGCGAGTTGTTCTGCAGAGAGTTGGCCACAACATGTTTGCTCCGTTTGCGAATTGTCATAGACTCCCTTAAAAGATTGCATCTGAGTTAACATCTCGAGTCATCCATTCAAAGATCACCAATGCCTTATTTTTCAATTGTTTTATTCTATAATCTTTATTCTATTGCCCTTTGTCTAAAACCTACACAACATAATAATTAAGTTAATTAAATCGTGTCTTTGGAAAAGCTTTTTTTAATTGTTGTTTGTTTCTAGTTCCTCTTAAATAGTTTTTAAAACTTCCTTCTGTGGTTGCTTTTCTTTTTCTTTATGGCTTGTTTATGATTCGTTTAAGTTCGTCATACAGTAAAGTTTACTAATCTGGCTGCACTTGCTCAGTTAAGAATAGTTGTATTATATGAAGGTCTTTGTTTTCTGGATATTATTTTACCCTTTGAAGGCACATGATATTTACTACAATATTATTCCATGTTGCTTGGGACCACTTTCGTGATGTGTTTTTTCACACATCTAATCTGTTGAAGCAGAGAGATGGAATACAGTGATAAAGAAGAAATAACACAGAACTAACAAATACCTCCCACTTTAGGTATTATCTAAGCTAATTACTACATAATGTCCTTATGAAAGAATTATAATGGATTGGGAAAGACTAATCATTGTGAGATTGGATTAGCAAAACCGGGAAGGCAGATTCATGCTCTGTTAAACTTGAGGGAGCAGCTTTATGAAAAAGCAGACAAGAACCAGGGAAGATGTTCAAAATAATAAACAGGAATGGATGTGAAAGGTTGTCCTGTTCCTGTTGCTATTGATTGTGTGGTGAATGGATTGGATTTAGTAGAGATAGCTCTGGCTCTCAAGAGTTTTGCCCTGGCAAAAATATTTCACTGCTAGTGTTATTAGTGGAGACAGTTGGATAAAATTGCAGACAGGTAATTCCAAAATTCAGGTAGAGAATAGACCGGATCTTCCAGGCCCAAATTCTGGCCCATAAATTATACCAGCTGGCACATCCCCCTCTACTTTCAATGAGATGGAAAAGTATAGGGATAAAATGCTGTAAGTCACCAATACACACTTCTTTCTTGACATGTAATAGGAGTTCTCCACTTTCTTAGCTCCACTGAGAATTGCTCTATCTACTAGTATTAAGTCATCTGAAAGAAGAATCTTGTTCAGATTTGTGCTGACTGTTTGAATGTTTATAAATAAAGCTACATTTATAATATAAGGTTTTCCAGTGTGGAAGTAATATACTTCTTGCATATTTTAATTGCTTGCCCCCTAACAGAATTTGGGAGCTAACTTTCCGAATTTAACTAACGATCTAAAACAATATTGGCATGTAATCTTAAAGAGAAGATTCTCTTGAAACTTTGTATATTCATAGCCACCAGATTTTATGCAAGAGGCCAAATACATTAGATTGTTTAGATCTCTCAACAGAAAAGTAGAATTTAAAATATTGTGATCTTATAAAAAGAAATAACTGTATAAGTTATCAAGGAACCACTAATGATATAAGGTTTTGTTGAAACACAGACTTCTTTTGCAATATTTTGGAGCAGCAAATATCTGTACAATACTTGATCGCATGCCTTCCTTGTTATATTTTGCTCTCACAATTGATTTAGGTTCCCTCACTTTCCTTGAAAGAATGGGCTCCCCACAGCTATTTTGTGCTTGCTATTGCATATGTGCAATTATTTTTATACTACTATAAATGTATACGAAAATGAAGCAAAGAAAACAATCCGTACCAAAATGTGTGCTAGAACATGTCTACTTTCTTGCATGGCGGTGCAGAGTCCATCTGCAGTATCGCTAGACTTTCATTGTGAGCCCTCTGATTACCAAAGATTTTGAAAAGATCAATAATGTGTTTTAGTTCAGTGATGCAGCTAAATCACCTTTGCTCAGTCATTGCATGAGTTTATAAGGAAGAGACAAAGCAGAGTCACCAAGGTGAATCCGCTCCAGGAGACAGAAATCCGAAAGTGCTTTAGACCTGATTGCAGGTATATTTATCTACTTTCTCCATGACTGCACAAGTATGGAAGATCAAAGATCTGAACTCTTTTCTGTGTCCTGATAATATGGATACTGGAATGCAAATTTTTAGGCCCCCCCAAAAAAGGCTAAATCTGATGGAAAAACAATGAGTGACTCAGATTCAAAATGATAAAGATTGCTGGAGCATTCTTTTAAAAGATAAAGATCCCCCTTGCACATATGTGCTAGTCATTCCCGACTCTAGAGGGAGGTATTCATCTCTATTTCAAAGCCAAAGAGCCAGCACTGTACGAAGACATCTCCATGGACTTGTGGCTGGCATGACTAGCCACCGAAGGCGCACAGAACGCTGTTCTCTTCCCACTAAAGGTGGTTCCTATTTTTCTACTTGCATTTTTACGTGCTTTTGAACTGCTAGGTTGGCAGAAGCTGGGACAAGAAATGGGACTCACTCCGTTATGTGGCGCTAGGGATTCGAACCACTGAATTGCCGACCTTTCTGATCGACAAGCTCAACGTCTTAGCCACTGAGCCACTGTGTCCCTTTTCCTTAGGGTTGAACTAAAGATGACAGAGAAATCCATCACAGATTTATTTTCAGTAAAAGTAGAAGTCATTGTGGTGCAAGTAGAGATTTAAGATTTAAGATTTAATTTATTTGTATGCTGCCCTTCTCTGGGAGGGACTCAGGGCGGCGAACAACTCAAAAGGGGAAAGGGGATACAAACACAATACACGTAATTAAAATACACAAGAGTGATACAACCATACAAGTCGAGAAAGGAGGGGAACTCATCAGAAATACCAGAGAGTCCCCTAGCATTTGCCTAAAAAGAAAGTGTGTATTTTTCCATCCTCCAAAAAGTATTTGTTTGATCATCACTTTTAGAACAGTAGGATATATTTTATATCTCTTTCCTACTGTCCGGTGATTATCTATATTAATAAAGATTCAAGGTGTCCTAATCTAGAAATCAAATATATCATGTAAATAAATAGCAACTAAAATGAGATCAATCTGAATTAACCTTCATTCTCAGAAGCCATTGAAATGCTATGTTAGTACAGCACACTAATTTTCTTGTTTCTATGCTTGAACTTATGTTACATACCATGATGATGTAAGGATGAACTACAGCTTTTGTTATTGCAGACGTGGCTGTTGCCATAATCACTTATACCCAGCTGTTATACCTCTTGTCTCTCGGTCCATCTTTTATTCATAGGGGAATAAATTATTATGGAATTAGTTAATCAATCTTGACACTTATCTGAAAGAATTAATCAATCAGTTCCAGGGCTGTTTACCAGGATGTTCTCTCCAAGGGACCAATAAATTATACATAAATACCTGACAGCAATTATTGGGAAGAGGTAGAGTTACCAGACTCAACAGAGGACAGACTTCTGTGCCTTTAATTGTCCTATTCTGTATTGGACCTAACAACAAACAATACTTTGCTTGGAATTAAATCTACCCGACTTACCAAGTCAAGGTGCCAGGTTCTCCAAGGAAGTGTGTTCTGGGCATGCACACATATGCGGATTTCAAAAGGACCACAAGCCAGATGCTCTGTGCCTTCAACACTAAAAACACCACACCTGGTCATATTTTATAACACCTGGTGAACAGAAGGATCATGTGCAAACTGCTTCCCATATAATTATGGGTGATCAAAATTCAGATATAAGGAATTAAAGTACCCTGTTCCATTAGACAAGTCCCTCTTTTCCTTCATTTACTTGCAAGTGATATGGGAACCCCTGTTGCAGGCCTGCATTAAGATCATAAAATTATGACTTAAGCTTCATTGTAGGCATACACAGTAGATGCATAAGTATTTCATCACCCAAAATATTTAATGAAATTGCGATGACTCATGCAGTTCTACTTTGAACCTACTATTAGGCTGCCTTCCTAAATGAATTGCTTGGACCTGATCCTCTGGGACAGTATTTCTCAACATTGACAATTTGAAGAGGCATACTCATGCTGGCTGAGGAATTCTGGGAGTTGAAGTCCACACCTTTTCAAACAGCCAAGATTGAGAAACACTACAAATAGACTGCCAACAAAATTGTGTATAGTCAAGGCTATGGTTTTCCCAGTTGCAATGTATGGCTGTGAAAGTTGGATCATAAGGAAGGCTGAGCGCCAAAGAATTGAGGTCTTTGAACTCTGGTGCTGGAGAAGACTCCTGCGAGTCCCTTGGACTGCAAGGCCATCAAACTGGTCAATCCTAGAGGAGATCAACCCTGACTGCTCTTTAGAAGGCCAGATCCTGAAGAGGAAACTCAAACAGAGCCGAGGTGGCGCAGTGGTTAGAGTGCTGTACTGCAGCCACATCAGCTGACTGTTATCTGCAGTTCGGCGGTTCAAATCTCACCGACTCAGGGTTGACTCAGCCCTCCATCCTTCCGAGGTGGGTAAAATGAGGACCCAGATTGTTGGGGGCGATATGCTGACTCTGTAAACCGCTTAGAGAGGGCTGAAAGCCCTATGAAGCGGTATATAAGTCTAACTGCTATTGCTATTGCTAATACTTTGGCCACCTAATGAGAAGAAAGGACTCACCAGAGAAGAGCCTCATGCTGGGAACGATGGAAGGCAAAAGAAGAAGGGGACAACAGAGAATGAGGTGGCTGGATGGAGTCACCGAAGCAGAAGGCATGAGCTTAAATGGACTCTAGGGGATGGTAGAAGACAGGAAGGCTTGGAGGAACGTTGTCCATTGGGGTCGCAATGGGTCGGACATGACTTTGCAACTAACAACAACAAATAGACTAACTCAAAAGATTTCAGAAGCCCCCCCCCCCCTCCAAAAGAAGCCACACCAAGTTTTTGAAAGCTTTAGACCAAAGAGTCACAAAGCCTCTGTGTTCATTTAATCTTTTCTGAATAGAAATGAGAAACACGTATACAATCCTATTTTAAATGCATGGTTATTTAATGCAATGTTTAATGTTAGGTAATCTATGTTAAACGTAAATAAATGGGCAATGTCTCTATTTCGTGAAAATCACACATTTATCCATTTGTTATGACTCTGTTTATGGTAAGTGGAGATTTCTATCTATTTCATAAAACGCCTTATTCACTTCCTTCCATCTCCAGAAACGGAGGCCGTGATCCCTCTCTCTCACACTGGAGGATCTGGAGGGTGCTTGAAAGTAAGAGCTGCTACTTTATTTCCCTTCCTCATCATAAGTTATGGTTCTGGGCTTTTGTTCAATACTAGTATTAATTTCAAGGCAAATATTTATATACGTATAAGTCTTTCTTCTGGTCTGTATTGTAACAGAAATGCAATAATAATTTATACCTTGAAATTGTCTTTAAGGGATTGTTTGTATTACAGCTGGAAAATCTTAGATGTTTTCAAACCCAAGGATAACGGAAAACATCTCATTTGGAGATATTTGTACTCTTATTATAAAGCAGTGTTTCTCAACCTTGGCAACTTGAAGATGTCCGGACTTCAACTCCCAGAATTCCCCAGCCAGCATTCGCTGGCTGGGGAATTCTGGGAGTTGAAGTCCGGACATCTTCAAGTTGCCAAGGTTGAGAAACACTGTTATAAATTTACCTGAAAGCACAGTCCTTTAAAAAGCCTTCTGTAGGAAAGATAGGAAGGAGAGGAGAAAGGAGAGGAATAGGAGAAAGGGAAAGGCAGAGGAAGAATGGGAGGGAATGTAAGAGTAGGAAAGAGGGGAGGAATGGGAAGAAGAGGGGAAGGGTAAAGGGGAGGAAGGAGAAGGAGAGAAGGGAAAGGAGAGGAGGAAGGAAGGAAGGAGAGAAGAAAGAGAAGAAAGGGGGTAGGAAGGAGGGAGGGAAGGAGGGAGGGAAGCAAGGAGGGAAGGAAGGAGAGAAGGAGAGAAGAAAGGAGGGAAGGAAGGAGGGAATGTAGGAGAGAAGGAAGGGGGGAAGGAAGGAGGAAAGGAAGGGGGAAAGGAAGGAGAGAAGGAGAAAAGAAAGGAGAGAAGGAAGGAGGGAAGGAAGGAGGGAAGGAGAGAAGGAGGGAAGGGGAAGGAGGGAGGGAAGGAAGGGGAGTAGGAGAGAAGAAACGAGGGAAGGAAAGAGGGAGGGAGGGAGGGAAGAAGTAGTACTGTTGTAAGATAAGATGGATCTATGGGATGTTAAAAAAGCAATCTATTGTCAACAGTAGGGAAAATTGTTATAAATACTTATTATTAATAACAGTTATGAGATCATATAATTGTGAATGTATATATGAAATTGATAAAATTAAAATAATTAATTTTTTAAAAAGCCTTCTGTACCTATATAATCTATGCCTATAAATGTAACATACCAGCTTGCCTGCTTTGCCTGTCATCTGCATCTACATTCTACAAATCACAGATAAGGAAGGAAGGGACTTACCATATAATTTGTTATGATAATGAAGGCAGAGACTAGTCGGTTATTACTGGTAAATAAGTAGTGATCCTTTCATCTGCTGTCAAGCATAGTGGCATGAATTATGGCTCTCAAAGCTGCTATCAACTCAATCATTTCCTGCCTCAGACAATTTTTTTTTAAGTGTGTAGGGCGTGTATGTGGGGACAAGATGCCTCTTGGAACTGATAGGTGTCTGATCAAAGACCCCAAAACTGTCAAAAGCCAGCAAGAATTACCAGCCCAATTACCTTTGATCTCTGCCAAGTCTAGGCCAAAAAGTCTATTTGTCTAAAAGCATGAATGAACTAGCGTCACAATCTGCGAGGGACAGAAATAGCTTTTTAGATGGGCCTGTTTTGTGGTGGGGGAAAAGCTTAATTCTTGCTGAGCACAGCGAAAATAAATTCTGGGAAATGTATTTTAAAAAATGATTTCCATAAATATCCTTCCCCAGACTCCGCCTGGAAAAGTTTGTTTTCTCCCACCTCAGAGGAGACAAGTAAACAAGAATTAAAAACAAGGTCAGAAACGCAGCCGTTAAACTGAATATCCGCAATAGAGTGTGCTTTTTTTTTAAAGGAGAAATGTAATGTTTGTAGAGAAAATATATTCAGAGCATTTGCTATGCTTGTGTGGCTTTATGTTTCTGTGAAAAGGACAGTGGAATTTTATTTTCATTTTTTTAAAAAATATTAAGCTAGATACAGTTTTAAATAAATACAAACATACATACCCTTCCAACATGATTAAGTGTTTCAGACTGAATGCTTTTCACAAGACTAATATGTTCTATTTTATTCCTGTTGTTACGGAAACACCAACTGTGATCACAATGATGAAAAAATGTAGACACAGATAGATTTTATAGCTAAGAACCAAGAACCTATTCCAGGAAACCTATTAACACACAACCAAGATTATAGAGTCTTTGGACTTCAGTTTGGTCCTGCAAATGTCTTATCAAAACCTTTCCATCAATGAGTTGATTCTGATAAGTCTTCTCCAGACATAATCAGAGGTCCCAGGGTTATATCCTGGGAACTGCATGCAGAATATTCAACTGCATTGGAGAAAAGGCAGTTGCCAGTTTTCTGTCAATCAAAATGCTACCAAGTGCAGCTTATATTTTTTTAAACTTCCTTCCTTCCTTCCTTCCTTCCTTCCTTCCCTCCCCCTTCATATTGTTCATGCAATAAATGCATTTATTAAAGTACATGTAATAAATAAATAATTATACTAAAGGCAGTAGACTCTTACTGTTGCCCACGAAGACAAAATAATTCAGTTAGACCATTAAATTAGAAGGCGGTTAGTAGATAAGACTCTACTCAAGATTTCCTTATTCCTAAAGAAAACATTCTGAGGTTATTGTCTCACATGTAAACGCTGCTCTACATATAGCACAAAACCAGATTATGGTTATATTGGTTTGGTTTTACTCTTTCATATAAAGCCAGAAAAGCATGGTTTGTGAACCATGGATTATTGTTGAATCCATGTGAACCCAGGCATTGTGGCTGATCTGGGATTAAAGCAAATTAGGCCTTAGTGTGATTTGATGCACCCAGCCACAGAATCAGGAGTGAAAGAATCCAACAAAAACGGTAACATATGATTCTGCTGACTATGTATTTCAATCTCCTATTTCTATTTATTATGAAAGAAATTCCTTCTGATGCCCAAACCATCATGTTCACTTACTATACATGAATATAATATCAATTTCCCCCCACAAATAATATTATATACAACTGTATATGTAAGTAGGTGTGATCAGATTACGAATTATTAATTTTATTGCAGCTCAGCTCGGGGTATAGAATTTGTAGTTATCACTGTCAACCACAGAAAGATTCCCACATTAATCAATATTATTATTGCCTCCCCATATATCATCTTTCCTTGCCAACAGTTGTAGAGTTTCTTTCAATATTTTAGTTACATTGGGATCCAACTGATAGCTGATCATAACGATAACTATACTTTTTTCTTTATGCCTCAAATATAGAATGTATGGAAAAATACACAAGAGGACAAGCAATTATGTTTAGTTATCAACACACATTTTTATTTTATTTATATATCAAATTTAGAGAGTGCCCATATCACTCACAGAGCAAGTTATTAAGTGAGAAAGTGGGTATTACAAGTTTCCATGTAAACCTTCTCATCTCACCTGCCACAGAAAAATGTTATCCAATACCTTTAAGACTAAATTATGAGTCATGACAAATTTTTAGAAAATTACTGTCTGCCTCTTATATTTGGATTCCCACAGATTTTAATTGAGCCAGGGGGCTTACTTTAAACCTATTTCTTCCTTCCTTGTAAAAGGAACACTATTTTCAATCCTTGTATTAGACTATTGTCCACTTGAAATCTAGTCTAAAAAAGTGATTCAAAGAAAGTTAGAGGTAATTAAAACAGAAGAGAAACTATACATCAAAATGGAGATAGCTGGTTCTTCATTTGCTACTCTCTCTCACCAAAGGTTTTTGAAAAAAATAATAATGAAACCTCTGGGACCGTTTTAACAACTAAAAAGTAAGAATGAATATATACAAATCAATTCAAAGGCTTTTTCTTTTTTAAAAAAATCCTGTCATGGTTTTGTTTTGTTTTAAATAAAAAGATAGGATTCATTTTACCCATTCTAGGGATTAGAACTGTTTTGGAGATGTGGTACGGAAGCCCAGCCTCATTCCATGTTCGAACATGCCCCAAAGCCTCCGAGGTTTTTCACATGTTGGGCAGGATTGTCTTCAGGAATTGTGAACATACATAGATGAACTCCCTCACAAGCATTTGTAAGCTTTTACAATCAGCATGTGAAGTTATCAAGATAAGGATTATACAAGTGGATGCAAATAAATAAATAGCAGGCCTGTGAGGATGGAATATGATAGGAGTGGGCTATGCAGATTGCTCACAACAGATTTTTAGTTTTCAAGTGTGCAACTTAATCACTTGCATAAAGCTTTTGTCTTCAGCCGAAACTGAAATGTTATTGATTCTAACAGAAAATAAAAGTCTACCTTTTTTATCATTTGGGACCATAATACACATATCTTACCCTCAGTTTTGCTTATTTTCAGATAATGTGAAATCATTTTTCTACTATTATTTTTTCATCTCTATTATTAAAAGATGCGAAAAGGAAAGGAAGAAGAGCAACAGACTAAAAATAGGATTTTACAGATGTCTCATCAGAAGTCAGTCCTACTGAGACCAGTGTGTTTTGCTCTCAGGAAAATGGGTGTAGAATTGCAGCTTAAGAAAAAAAATTTAAAAAAAAAATCCAAGCATGGAACAGATGAGGTTGATGTGATTTTTCATGGAATAATTGACCTCGAGGTAACTCATTCCAGAACTGACTCTTAAATTAAAAGATAAAATCAACTGCGCTCGGTAACTAAACTCAACATTCAAGGCCAAATTACTGGATTCGATCCCAGCCAAGAGACATCCATGGTCACCCAGGCAGTGCCAGGACCAGAAATGACTGATGGAGACTTCACATCTGGCCAAAATAGTCAAGGGGTTGGATCAGCATACTGCATAAGGCCAAATGAAAAGGTTTCTCTGTGTGTGGCAGGACACACAGGCATGAACAGCTGGTTGATGAAGGACTGAAACAGGAAATTACTTGATGGTGCAATGATGGTGCCACCTAGAGGACTGCCGAAATTTTTGGTCTTCTGTGCCAGGTTCTGCACAGAGAGACCTTAAAACCCCATACAAAGTTCATCAGGTGAAAGAGAGGGAAAAAACCTAACCAACTGAGTTGCCTGTATGTAGATGAAATTTCCACAACACACTAAAGAATTGCAATCACAAAAAAAATAGCCCTCCTATTCTAGATTAACATCGCTCGCTCACTCTCTTTTTCAGAATTTCCAGTGAGGTGGCCTAATTCACACAGCAACATTTCATATTGATGCTGTAGTTTTGCAGCAAAAAGCTGTTTTGAGTTGGGTTGCCGAGATCTTACGCAGGAGACATATCAAGGAGAAGGTTCAAATGTAGCGGAAGGTGTTGGCGGCTAAACTGCATGAGCTCAGCTTTCTAATCAGACCAATATGTAGCTGCTTCCTTCCACTGTTCCTGTTACGTTGAAGTGATGCTGTTATAAAATGGATCGCCCTAGGATTCATAAAAATAATCTGCACCCATCACTTGCCTGCAGGAGTTTTGAAGGCAATCTCATCTAAGAGGCATGCTTTGTGCAAATTTTCCAAGAGCCGAGGTGGCGCAGTGGTTAGGGTGCAGTACTGCAGGCCACTTCAGCTGACTGCTATCTGCAGTTCAGCGGTTCAAATCTCACCGGCTGAAGGTTGACTCAGCCTTCCATCCTTCTGAGGTGGGTGAAATGAGGACCCGGATTGTTCTTGGGGGCGATATGCTAACTCTGTAAACCGCTTAGAGAGGGCTGAAAGCCCTATGAAGCGGTATATAAGTCTAACTGCTATTGCTATTTTCCTAAACGGTATGTACATAAATTTACCCAACATTTTTCAAAAACATATATTTTTTAAACTACAGTATGCTTTTACAGAACTCTTCCAAATATATACTTTTCCTCATTTTTCATAAACAAATAAGGACTCTTTGAGGCCAATTCTGAGAAGAATAGCTGTCAGCCTCTGCTTTGCTGCTGCTTCGGCTGCCATTGTAACGGGGGGGGCATGGTATTTGGGAGGGGAATACTAATTGTGCTGGAGGAAGATTCTGGAGTTTCTGCCGCCTGTCTTACTGCGCATGCGGAGGAGGTTTCCCGCCAAGGCCAACGGCACCGACATTCCATCTGGGTGATGCCTTTCGAAGTTATCTCACACCTGACACTTGGGAGAATTATGATTGGACTGTAACTTGGAATCCAAGGGGTGGGGAATGGGTTATTCTATATATCATTTGCTTTCGCGCCTAAATAATCAGTCTTCGCTTTGCTACGCTTCTAATCATTTATAATTAGTAAAAGTACACTTGATTTCTATCAATGGAGTCTCATGGTTTTCTTTCCTAATTACTCAATGGAGGAGTGCTGACAATAGCATTTGTTTTTTAATGTAGAGTGTACAGATGCAAGAGCCAGGTATATAGAAACCATTACCCACAATCTATATTTTCACAATGGGCAAATGTTGGGGGGGTTTCAGTTGCAGCCTGACCAGTTTTCCTATATGCCGCTGCCACCCCCTTACAGTATTATCATTGCTCTGATGCTACAATAATCATTCCTGCATTCAGGATGTAGTGAGTGACCTGTAATGGAGGTAGGCCAAGCAGACCCACCCTAAGGTAGATCCCAGCCCAGGTCTGGAAAGATTGAATGCTACTATCATATGCCACTTTATAGAAAAAGCCAAATGCATGCATTTTAGTTTGCTGAAATCATTTGTCACCAAAATCACATAGACGTGATGGTGATGGAGCATCTGGTTCCTTTGAAATACTGTGAATACAATTCTCCAGAAAATTACTACAGCAAATTTTAAGAAGCATATCAAAATATAATTTGGCCTAATAAACATTTAGAAGAATATGAGCTTCTTGTGTCTGGAGGTGAATGCTAAATAGTAGATAGAACTTCCTGCTGAATTTCTGTGCATGTATTTACTTTATGCTATGCTTTCCTTTATGCTTTTGTACTAACTAAATCCTTGAGTCTAAGAAGGTGTGTGTGTGTGTGTGTGTGTGTGTTTGTGTGTGTACACACACGAGACACACAACATGTCTTTAATTTTCAAAGAAAAGCGCAGGGCGAGAGAGGGAAACTGTATTTCAGTGTGCACAGGTGTGCTCAGACCAACTAGAAAATTGAAATCCAATTCTAAAAGGCAATATTGGAAACAATTTGAACAGGTTCTGATGTTGCTACGGCTGAAATAGCACAAGAAATGACTTGAAGAGCTATCTGCATTTTTACTTCAATCTGTTCAGCTCAAACTATCAATATGGACTGAAGTGGAAAAAACAAACAAACTCATGGGTTGTGTCATTCCAGTCCTAACAAATGCTAAGATTATTTCCAACCGTGCTATTTAAATGAAACATTATTTTCTGAGAGAGAAAGAGAGAGAAGCCGATAGCCAGAAGCAGACTTACTATATTCATTCACGCCACGTCTCTCAGCTGTGCCTGTCCATGTAATGGCTAATACTGCTTAATCACATCAGGTTTGCAAAGTGCCAGAGTCTAAAAACCAGTCTGGGGGTTATCAAATGTTCGGAAGAGGATAAAGGCATCAGATTTAGTCAGTAAACCAGAATTGGTTTCCAAAATCTGTCTGGAGGTTTATGAAAACAATGTTTCAGCAGGTCAGTTGAAAGGAACAATGCTAGTAGAGAGCAGGGGTGTCAAACTCACAGCCCGTGAGTGCTGTCTGTGCTTGAATGGAAGAAATAGGGAGGGAACCTGTGCTTGTGAGCCGAGGTGGCGCAGTGGTTAAATGCAGCACTGCAGGCTACTTCAGCTGACTGCAGTTCTGCAGTTCGGCTGTTCAAATCTCACCGGCTCAGGGTTGACTCAGCCTTCCATCCTTCCGAGGTGGGTGAAATGAGGACCCGGATTGTTGTTGGGGGCGATATTCTGACTCTGTAAACCGCTTAGAGAGGGCCGAAAGCCCTATGAAGCGGTATATAAGTCTAACTGCTATTGCGATTGCTATTGTGGCCAGCCCTCTTGACCCAGTCGATAACCTGAGCTATGGTAGGATCTTTGGCAGAACAGAGAGCAACATCTGTGGCTGAAAGAGGGACCGTAAGGTCCTCTATCAACAGAACATTAGAGTCAGAGACAGGATCAGACCCTACACCAGGGAGAGGGCAGCAGCTCAAGGCGTTTGCGTGCCCTATCTGTTTCCCAGAACTTATAACTTTATACGTTTATAATTATAAGTAGCCAGGAACACTGTCCAGTGGGACATGCATGGTGACAAGATGGACGGGGACTGCTTATCGCCTGCCAAAAGACCGAGTAATGGCTTAGGGTCAGTTATTAATTTTAAAAAATGCCCATAGAGGTAATTATGAAAACGCTTGATGCCAGCTACTGCGGCTAGGGCTAATTGACTACAATTTCTCTCTGTAGCAATAGCAATAGTAGTTAGACTTATATACCGCTTCATAGGGCTTTCAGCCCTCTCTAAGCGGTTTACAGAGTCAGCATATCGCCCCCACAGTCTGGGTCCTCATTTCACCCACCTCGGAAGGATGGAAGGCTGAGTCAACCCTGAGCCAGTGAGATTAGAACCGCTGAACTGCAGATAGCAGTCAGCTGAGGTGGCCTGCAGTACTGCATTTAACCACTGTGCCACCTCGGCTCTTGTAGAGGAGAGAGTTCTAGAGAAATAGACCAGAGGTGCCTCAGACCCATTAGACAACCTATGACTGAGGACACCCCATAAGGGGAAGCATCGCAAGTCAGACTCAGGGGAAGGTGTTCCCTGTATTGGATCAGGACAGCATTGGAAGTCAAAAGGTCTTTCACAGCTGCGAATGCTGCTGCCTCCTTGTGACCCACTTCCACACAGCTTTGGCATCTAGGAGCCTATGCAGTGGCTCTGCCACTGATGCCTTATGGGGCAAAAACACAGCATAAAAATTTAAAAGCCCCAGGAAAGCTGAGACTTACTCGAAGGTACTGGCGCCTGTTTAAGGGCTGCCAACTTCGAGGGGGTTGGATGGATGCCTTTGGCATCAATCAAGTAACCTGAAAATTCAACTTCAGAAACCCCAATTTGGCATTTGGAAGGTTTGAGTTTTAACCCCACTTCCTGGAGCTTTGACAAAACTGCTCGCACTTTAGCAAGGAAGTCAGTGCTATCCCTGGCAGAGATGAGCCGAGGTGGCGCAGTGGTTCAATGCAGCAGGCTACTTCAGCTGACTGCAGTTCGGCGGTTCAGCGGTTCAAATCTCACCGGCTCAAGGTTGACTCAGCCTTCCATCCTTCCGAGGTGGGTGAAATGAGGGCCCGGATTGTTGTTGGGGGCGATATGCTGACTCTGTAAACCGCTTAGAGAGGGCTGAAAGCCCTATGAAGTGGTATATAAGTCTAACTGCTATTGCTAACTGCTATGAGCACATCGTTGAAATAAGGCACGACTCCAGGGATACCATGGAACAGAAGACCCTGAAAGATGCCCAGGGCGACACTTATAGCGTTTTTCCTTGCAAGTAGAGCCTTACTTGTTAGTATTTATACAAGAGAAAAAATTGAATTTAGAGTATCTATCAATTAGGCATTCCAATTTCCATTTCCTCTGTTTCTTGGGGAAATTTAATTCTCTCTGTTTGACTAAAGTGAGAGTTATAACAATTTACCCTCATCTGAGTCACCTCCGGTGAGAGGAGATAAGACAGTTTAGCACAGAAATCAGACAGCTCAGTTCCGTGTTATCCTTGCAGAAAATTCCTCCCATGTTCAAAGAATTTACACAGTAAGACTTAAAAGTAATGTTGTAGATTAGATACTTTACTCTTGCACATCGGGTATCCTGAACCGTATTTTTTTCTGTCACATGTATTTCATTCACAGATATCTCCCAGAAGTCTCTTCAATGCGCACGCTATGAAAATGCTTGAGGAAAGGCTCCGTCTAAGACTTATAGAGGTTGCATAAAGGTAGTCCTCAACGTACGATAACTGAGCCTAAATTTTCTATTGCTAAGCGAAACAATTGTTCATGAGTTTTGACCTTTCTTGCCACAGTTGTTGCACTGCAGTTAAGTTAGCAATGCAGTTGTTGATTGAATGTGGCTTCCCCCATGACTTTACTTGGCAGAAGGTCACAAAAGGTGATCACATGACCCTCCAGGACACTGAAACCGTCCTAACTACAAGTCAGTTGCCAAGTGTCTGAATTTTGATCATGTGACCATGGCGATGCTGCAATGGTCATAAGTGCTGTTGTAACTTCAAGTGATCAGTAAATGAAACTGTTGTAAGTCAAGGATGTAGATTTTTGCACCACCTTCTCATCTGTTTACAACAGTGTTTCTCAACCTTGGCAACTTGAAGATGTCCGGACTCGGCTGGGGAATTCTGGGAGTTGAAGTCCGGACATCTTCAAGTTGCCAAGGTTGAGAAACACTGGTCTATAACAACCATTGCTTGAAAGTCACTGAACACTTAAATTGAGCTCAAGTGTGGAGATATTGAAGATGATGCTTAAAGAACTACCATCAATGATAGGGCCCATGTTCCTCTATTTTGGTTCGTCCCAACTCACATCTGCATTTTAATGCATTTGTTGTTTTCTTTATTATAATATGAATAGCCATATTATATCAAAAGATCATATGGCATATCAAAAGGTTCTATAGGATACGCCGGTAATCCTTCCAATCAACAACACAACTGAACAAATGAAGTCACATAAAAAGGCCAAGCTATTTCCACAAACATTCAAAAGTCCAATGTTATCCTCAATCTGGTCTTTATAGAAGGTAACATTCCACATCGATTTTCCTCAGCATTTTTTTCACATGTTACTTCCGTGAGTCAGAGGTTCCACAATATGAATATCGAAAACAGTAAAAACAAACAAACATCTGGCATGTTTTAAACCCTGCCCTGTTTGTCAGGCAATATTCAGATCGCTACATTATTGTTTTTTAATGTAGGAAATTTTGTAAGTGTTAATCTTTGTAATAGTTCCTAATATATGGCACCTCCTATTTAACTTCATCAAATGCATAGAACCATTAGTTTAAAATTTAAAAGAATACATGTTAACCTATTTTTGGATAAGACAGATAAATTTCCTGGTATAGTCTTCTTTAATATAAATCTTCCCGATTAAGTTTGTGTATGCATACGTATGTATTTGTCTGTTTGTGTCGTGACCCGTCAAAACCGCGTTCCACAAAAGCGTGGTCGACGAAAGCGCGTATGTGACATCATCACAGCGCGACGAAAAAGATCGAAAAATTGAAATAAAAACTAAATTACAGCAAGCTGATTCACATAAAGGTAAGGGTTAGATTTAGGGTTAGGGTTAGGTTTAGAGCGTTAGCGTTACGTTTAGCGTTAGGTTAAGGGTTAGCGTTAGGTTTTTCGTTAGGTTTAGGTTAGGTTTAGGGTAGGGTTAGGGTTAGGGTTAGGTTAAGGGTTAGGTTTAGGGTTAGGTTTAGGGTTAGGTTTGGGGGGGTTAGGGTAAGGTTTTCGCTTTATTTTTACATTTTTCGATCTTTTTCGTCGCGCTGTGATGACGTCACATACGCGCTTTCGTCGACCGCACTTTTGTCTACCGCGGTTTTGTGGTGGAACCGTTTGTGTATGATTTGATTGGGGTAAGGTAAAGGTAAAGGTTCCCCTCACACATATGTGCTAGTCGTTCCCGATTCTAGGGGGCGCTGCTCATCTCCGTTTCTAAGCCAAAGAGCCAGCGCTGTCCGAAGACATCTCCGTGGCCATGTGGCCGGCATGACTAAATGCCGAAGGTGCACAGAATATTGTTACCTTCCCCAAAGTGGTCCCTATTTTTCTACTTGCATTTGTACATGCTTTTGAACTGCTAGGTTGGCAGAAGCTGGGACAAGTCACGGGAGATCACTCCGTTACTCAGTACTAGAGATTCGAACCACCGAACTGCCGACCTTTCTGATTGACAAGCTCAGTATCTTAGCCACTAAACCACCAATTGATTGGGGTAGAAAGGTCAATATCAAATTTTGCTTTGAAGTTACTATCCGTGTTACTGCAAAGCCCATCGCGAAGCAGCTGCATGAAATCCACTTCCAATGGAATCTATGGCAAAAACAACTTTTACATTCCTAAGCATAAATCTTTCTATTATTAAAAAAAAAAAACTTTCCAAATAGAGCAGTAATTTCAAAGTTAGAGCTGAGTGTATACATACTTTATTTCTAGTTATTAAAGCATATGTGTTCAATTATGAGGTGCCAAAAGAGGAATGTTCCCCTTGCTTCATTCCTTTAATTCCTGCCTGGATTGCAAACCTCAATCGGTACTTTTCTGCACAGCATTAGCCTCAACTTTTTAAAGAAAGCTCCAAACATAATACAGAATTGGAGGGGAAAGTGTTTTGCTACTTTTGAGGGAGCCTGTCTAACAACCCCTTTCCCCAGCCTAGCGGTCTCTAACGGGATTGGTCCCAACAGCCTTGTCAATTGGAAATTCCAAAACTTGATACTCTAATACAGGGCTGCGAGGGAGGAAAAAGTCCCGGTGTGTCATGTGATGCTGCTGTGATGATGTGGGTTTGACAGCCCTGCTCCAATACATCTGGAAGACTGACTTTGTGTCATACATACATACCAGTGGTGGGTTTCAAAAAATTTTGGAACCTACTCTGTGGGTGTGGCCTTCTTTGTGGGAGTGGCTTGCCGGACATGTGACCTGGTGGGAGTGGCTTGCCGGCCATTCCCTCTCTCTCTCTCTCTCTCTCTCTCTCTCTCTCTCTCTCTCTCTCCTTTCTTTTGTCTCTCTGTCCCTTTTTTCCTTTTTTCTTTCATCTCTCTCTCACTCTTTTTTTTTCTTTTTTCTTTCTTTCTGTCTTTCTTTTTTTCTTCCTTTCTTTCTTTCTCTTTCTCTCTGTGTGTCAGTCTGTCTCTCTGTGTGTGTGTGTGTGTGTATGTGTATGTGTTTGAGTGGGTTTCAAAAAAAATTGGAACCTACTCTGTGGGTGTGGCCTCCTTTGTGGGAGTGGCTTGCCGGCCATGTGACCTGGTGCGAGTGGCTTGCCGGCCATTCTCTCTCTCTCTCTCTCTCTCTCTCTCTCTCTCTCTCTCTCCCTCCCTCCCTCTCCCTCTCTCTCTCTCTCTCTCTCTCCTTCCTTCCTTTTGTCTCTCTGTCCCTTTTTTCTTTTTTTCTTTCATCTCTCTCACACTCTTTTTCTTTCTTTTTTCTTTCTTTCTTTCTTTCTCTTTCTCTCTCTCTCTGTGTCAGTCTGTCTGTCTCTGTGTGTGTGTGTGTGTGTGTGTGTCAGTGGGTTTCAAAAAAATTTGGAACCTCTTCTGTAGTGTGGCCTGCTTTCCGGGTCCACTGGTGGAACCTCTTCTAACCGGTTCGGTAGATTTGATGAACCGGTTCTACCGAATAGGTGCGAACTGGTAGGAACCCACCTCTGATACATACATACATACATACATACATACATACATACATACATACATACATACATACATACGAATGATACTAGATGTATGACAGATAGAAAAATGCCACTTTTCTAGTGCAAATCTTTTGTAGTACAGATCATATGGGAAACAAAGCAAAAGGACACATTCTTTTCATTAATAAACAGAGCATGGGTGAAGGAACAGAGCTTAGTATGTCAGAGAAGTCAGGTGGTGCCATGTCTGCTTAAATATACCCAAACTCTATGCCAGGTGTGACTTTCTGCTTTGGCAAAACTAAACCACAATAAAAACGAGGGGTGAGCAAGAGATGAACCAAGACTTATGTGGCCTGATTCTTTTCTAAAGTTTAATTCAGCGGGAAAGGTTATTTTTTGATGCAACATTGAAAACAGCGGCATTTTTAGCCGACCAGGCAGTTCCTGTCAATTGAAGGATTATATTCTGGTTCTGCAGATTTTGCAGTGCCAAAACCGAGTCTTTCCAGGAATTCTGCAAGCTTTTAAAAAATTGAATCATGAAGTAACGGCTGGGGAATGGGGGGGCAGGGGGGGGACATCCTCAAAGGAGGAAAGAAAGAATATGCTTCCCACTATCTTCTTTCTGAGTGTGAAATATGCTTGAATTAAGATGACAAGCATAATATTGCTTTCTTATCTATCAGCAAAACAGTATAAGACTGCAAGTTTCATTTGAGAGGATGGATGCAAGCTTGGAGCATAGATAGAACAGAATAAAAATCACCTGCTTAGCAGTGCAAGTAAGAAGCCTATTCTTTCTCATATTTAGCTGACTAAAGTTACAGAGTTAAAAGTAAAGGTTCTCTTCACACGTATGTGCTAGCCGTTCCTTACTCTAGGGGGCAGTGAGCATCTCCGTTCCAAAGCCGAAGAGCCAGCACTGTCTGAAGACGTCTCCGTGGTCATGTGGCCGGCATGAGTCAACGCTGAAGGCGCACAAAACGCTGTTACCTTCCCACCAAAGGTGGTCCCTATTTTTTCTACTTGCATTTTTACATGCTTTTGAACTGCTAGGTTGGCAGAAGCTGGGACAAGTAACAGGAGCTCACTTCATTACGCTAGGGATTCAAACCACTGAAGTGCCTACCTTTCTGATCGACAAGCTCAGTGTCATTGCCACTGAGCCACCATGTCCCTTTTTGACTAAAGTTATAGCAAGGTATAAACTAGGTAAGTATGCTTATACCGGGGGGGGGGAGCGGGGGAGATAATCTTGTGAAAACTTTGATATATCCACAGAGCAATGACAAACTCTCTGATAATTTTGCGAGAAAACCACAAATCTCATTCAATTTTGTGAGAAAACCACAAATTTCATTCAAACATGTCACATTTCTAAATAAATGTTATTTGTGTCAAATGTGACAGGAATGAAACATTTAAATGCTATCTATCTATCTCTATCTCTATCTCTATCTATCTCTATCTATCTCTATCTATCTCTATCTATATCTATCTATCTCTATCTATCTCTATCTCTATCTATCTCTATCTCTCTCTCTCTCTCTCTCTATCTCTATCTCTATCTATCTATCTCTATCTATATGTATATCTATATCTATATATCTATATATATATTATAATATCTATATCTATATCATCTATATCTATATCATCTATATCTATATCTATATCTATATCTATATCTATATCATCTATATCTATATCTATATCTATATCTATATCTATATCTATATCTATATCTATATCTATATCTATATCTATATCTATATCTATATCTATATCTATATCTATATCTATATCTATATCTATATCTATATCTATATCTATCTATCTATCTATTATCTATCTATCTATCTATCTATCTATCTATCTATCTATCTATATATATATATATATATATATATATATATATATAGAGAGAGAGAGAGAGAGAGAGAGAGAGAGAGATTTATATGCTGACAGGTTTAGAAAAAAATATTCCTAATGGATGACACTATTTAAAAAAAGAATAAAACGGGAAATCAGATTAAGTCTCTACATTGGCTAAAAAGGAAATTGAATGTGGTGGGTGAGAGAGTCCTTCTTCTTGTGGCAAATTACAGAGTGACTCTGTAAGAAGACTCCAAGAATGATTCATATAAGCAACGAAGAATCTAAATCATGTCAGTAGTTCATTTATACTGAGGTAAATTATGACCCACAAAAAGAAATAACTAAAATGTAGGTAACTATAACCTACAGATCAGATTTCACTTGTAACTTGTATCATAACTGTAAATCTTTCAAGCTCATTTCCAAAAATACCTTTCATTCGGCAAATGCAACTGCTAAAATCTTCAAATCGTATAGACACGGGAACAAATAGGGAAGTCTGGTCTTCTTTAAAAGCCCGGCATGGAATCTCTGACTTCAACTGGACAAAACAGAATACATTTCAATCTTGTAGAGCAATACGCTCCGCAGAGGCAGGTTTTGATTGGAAACTTTATCATTTTAAAGTTAATAAGATTGTATACAGTATACAGCCTTCATATATAGAGCTTAATACTTCAGCAGACCCTCAAAATCATTCTTTTAGAAGCAATCACCAGATACTTCTGCTATTGACCATGCTGAGTGGTCAAAATTTACACCCCTCAGACAGGGTTCGCAACTTGGGAGTCCTCCTGGATCCACAGCTGACTTTTGATCACCACCTGTCGGCTGTGACCAGGGGGGCATTTGCCCAGGTTCGCCTGGTGCGCCAGTTGCGACCCTACCTGAATCGGGAGGCTCTCACAACAGTCACTCGCGCCCTCGTGACCTCTAGGCTGGAATACTGCAACGTGCTCTACATGGGGCTGCCCTTGAAGAGCATTCGGCGGCTTCAGCTAGTCCAGAATGCGGCCGCGCGAGTGATCGTGGGTGCACCTCGGTTCGCCCACATAACACCTATCCTCCGCGAGCTGCACTGGCTACCTGTTGGCCTCCGTGTGCACTTCAAGGTGCTTCTTACTACCTATAAAGCCCTTCATGGTAGTGGATCTGCGTACTTGGGAGACCGCCTTCTGCCAATTACCTCCTCCCGACCCATAAGATCCCACAGATTAGGCCTCCTCCGAGTCCCATCTGCCAGCCAGTGTCGGCTGGCAACTACGCGGAGGAGAGCCTTTTCTGTAGCAGCTCCGACCCTCTGGAACGATCTCCCCGTGGGGATTCGTACCCTCACCACCCTTCAGACCTTCCGCACAGCCCTCAAGATCTGGCTATCCCGCCAGGCCTGGGGGTAAAGATCATAGTTTGCCCCCGCCCGAATGTTGAATGAATGTTGTTTGATCTTAACTACACACTGTATTTTTATGTTATTGTATGTCTTCCCCTCCCATAAGTTGTTAGCCGCCCTGAGTCCCCCCAGGGAAAAGGGCGGCCTATAAATAAACACAACTGAACTCAACTGAACTGAACTGAACTGAGTGGGAATTGTGGGGTATGTAGTACAAGACATGGGGGTACATCAGGCAGATGTTCCTTGGCCCAAAGCATTTGGTTACTGATTTAGTTAGCAATAGCAATAGCACTTAGACTTCTATACCGCTTCATAGGGCTTTCAGCCCTCTCTAAGGGGTTTACAGAGTCAGCATATCGCCCCCACAGTCTGGGTCCTCATTTCACCCACCTCGGAAGGATGGAAGGCTGAGTCAACCTTGAGCTGGTGAGATTTGAACCGCTGAACTGCAGATAACAGTCAGCTGAATTGGCCTGCAGTACTGCACCCTAACCACTGCGCCACCTCGGCTCTAGTTCTTGTGGAAATGTTGCTCCTACGTATGAACTAACACAGGATATGCATCAATGGTGGGATTCAATTTTTTTACCACCATTTCTGTGGCCATGGCATGGCAGGGGAAGGCTACTGTGAGATCTCCATTCCCTCCCCACTCCAGGGGAAGGTTACTGCAAAATCCCCATTTCCTCCCTATCAGCTGGGACTCGGGAGGCAGAGAATAGATGGGGGCAGGGCCAGTCAGAGGTGGTATTTACCGGTTCTCCAAAGTACTCAAAATGTTCCCTACCGGTTCTCCAGAACTGGCCATAACCTGCTGAATACCACCTCTCAAATGTCTGGATCAAAACTTAGCTTAAACAATCTTTGTTAAGGCCTTGCTAGCAGAACAGAGAACAATGTGGTGCAGTTCATTAGAATAGCAATGTGAATTAGCAAAAAGGAGACTAAAACATGGAATTGGTTCCTAAAGAGCCGAGGTGGCGCAGTGGTTAAATGCAGCACTGCAGGCTGACTGCTAGATCAGCAGTTCAGCGGTTCAAATCCCACCGGCTCAGGGTTGACTCAGCCTTCCATCCTTCCAAGGTGGGTAAAATGAGGACCCAGATTGTTGTTGGGGGCAATATGCTGACTCTGTAAACCGCTTAGAGAGGCCTGAAAGCCCTATGAAGCGGTATATAAGTCTAAGTCTACTGCTATTGCTATAATGCTACATTGCATACAATTCTTCTTTAGGACTTCAACAATGTCCAAGAAATTAGAATTTCAACTTTCATGGACTACTGCATGATGGAGCTGCCTTTCCTTTCTTTCTTTCTTTTTTTTAACAAATAATATGCTTCTTGCTACGTCTCCACTGGCACAGACACATTTAGAATAAATACAGTATCCTTGTCAACACCTCAGTTTGCAAAAAAGCCAGCTTGATGAGATGAAATGTCCTGGTGCCAAATCCCTGGTGTCATTTTAGTTTTGTGGAGTTAGCAATGTGGGGAACCAAATTGTAAAACACAGAAGGGGGCATTTGGCCCAACATCTGCTAGATGAACACCACTAAACCATGGCATGTGATGCATTCATCAAGAGCTCTGCTAATAGCATGGGGTCTGAATCGTGGCCCTTCTGTACTGACCCATATCCAAAAAAAAAAGAGAGAGAGAGATCAATTTATAAGTTTGAGTGAATAAGCAACATTCAAATCCTCTTTTAAAATGTTTGCCTCGTTAGGAGATAAAGAAATGGGCAACTCGCCTAACAAGGAGAAGGAACGAAAGCACTGTGAAGAAGTGATCCTATAACTTCAGTGATTACCTGCCACGAGATATTTACAACCCCACTAATAACACTAAAGCAGACACTTTAACCTTGCTTACTTCAGAGTGACAATTCATAGCACCATCAACTGCATTTCTCTTTGCATCAGGCTGAGAGTCGATATCGTGCATTTAGAAATCCCACTGAAATAAATTGAACGAACACACAGACCAAACATTTGTACTCCAGTGTAAATATGAAAATATGGAGTTGTCATCCAGTGTTAGATATACATTTATACTTTGCTTCTTTTTACTTCTGATTTATTTAGTTCCTTCTGTTTATATCTCAACTTCCATAAAAATCCAAGGATAGTCAACCATTTGAAGACATCTAAGACAAAATATCATTTAAAAATCAATAAAAAGTATATATTGTAGAGAAAAATAATACAATCATAAACATTGCAGAGGTCATTACAGATCCATGAATAGAACAGAACAGAATGGGGCCAGGCGGGAATGGATGGAACCAGAGTTGGGTTCCTCCCTATACGATCCGGTACGCCAGAAGAGGTAGTGAAAATCTGGCTCACCAGATAGGACCGGTAGTAAAAATGGTGGCTTGGTCAGGCCCCCAAACCTGTTCTCCCATCAGAAGCTTCATCAGAAGCTTTTTAAAAGAAGTTTTTCCCCTCCCGGTTCAGGCAAGGGGGGTGGGAAGCTTTAAAAAGTGAGAGAGGGGGAGGGAGGGAAGAAGGAAGGGATACAGGAGACTAATACGAAATTAGTAATTAAAGTGAATTAAGAGGGAGGAGAACCAGGGTGCTTAGCTATGGAAGCTAACCATGGGCTCTCTCAATCCAACCTACCTCACAGGATTTTGTTGATGGAGAGTGTTACATACACCAATTTGAGTTCCTAGAAAAATAAAGCAATATGTTATTCTTCATTATTTGTCAATTAGTGTTTTGGTAATGATCAAAGACGAAAAAGGATTTCAACAATCCATCACATTTTCCTCTAGTACACTTTCATCCAGTTCCTCTGGACCCAGAGCGCTAAAGGGGCCATCTTGGGAACTTGAATGACAGGTGGAATGTGTGCGTGTGTTTGTCTCTCTATTTATCTATAGCTATATCATGGGTGCAACCCAGCAGGTTCTGACAGGTTCTGGAGAACCTGTAGTGGAAATTGTGAGTAGTTCAGAGAACTGGCAAATGCAACTTTTGGCTGGACCCAGAGTGGGATGGGAATGGAGGTTTTGCAGTATCCTTCCCCTACCATGCCCACCAAGCCACGGCCACCAAGCCACATCCACAGAACTGTAAAAAAATTGAATTTCACCACTGATCTATACCTATACCTATCTCTATCTCTATCTCTATCTCTATCTCTATCTCTATCTCTATCTCTATCTCTATCTCTATCTCTATCTCTATCTCTATCTCTATCTCTATCTCTATCTCTATCTCTATCTCTATCTCTATCTCTATCTCTATCTCATCTCTATCTCTAATCTATATCTATATCTATATCTATATCTATATCTATATCTATATCTATATCATCTTATCAATATCTATATCTATATCATCTTATCAATATCTATATCAATATCTATATCTATATCATCTATATCTATATCTAACCACTGTGCTACTGTGGCACAGTATCTATCTATCTATCTATCTATCTATCTATCTATCTATCTATCTATCTATCTCTATCTATCTATCTATCTATCTATCTATCTATCTATCCCTATCTTTATATCTATCTATCTATCTATCTATCTATCTATCTATCTATCTAATCTATCTATCTATCTATCTATCCCTATCTTTATATCTATCTATCTATCTATCTATCTATCTATCTATATATCTATCCCTATCTCTATCTATCTATCTATCTATCTATCTATCTATCTATCTATCTATCATCTATCCCTCTATCTATCTATCTATCTATCTATCTATCTATCTATCTATCTATCTATCTATCTATCTATCCCTCTATCTATCTATCTATCTATCTATCTATCTATCTATCTATCTATCTATCCCTCTCTCTCTCTCTCTCTATCTATCTATCTATCTATCTATTTCTATATCTATATCATCTTATCTATATCTATATCATCTTATCAATATCAATGTCAATGTCAATGTCAATGTCAATGTCAATGTCTATGTCTATGTCTATGTCTATATCTATATCTATATCTATATCTATATCTATATCTATATCTAACCACTGTGCCACCGCGGCACAGTATCTATCCATCCATCTATCCATCCATCCATCCATCCATCTCTCTATCTATCTATCTATCTATCATCTATCCCTCTATCTATCTATCTATCTATCTATCTATCTATCTATCCCTCTATCTATCTATCTATCTATCTATCTATCTATCTATCTATCTATCTATCTATCCCTCTCTCTCTCTCTCTCTATCTATCTATCTATCTATCTATCTATCTATCTATCTATCTATTTCTATATCTATATCATCTTATCTATATCTATATCATCTTATCAATATCAATGTCAATGTCAATGTCAATGTCTATGTCTATGTCTATGTCTATGTCTATGTCTATATCTATATCTATATCTATATCTATATCTATATCTATATCTATATCTATATCTATATCTATATCTATATCTATATCTATATCTATATCTATATCTAACCACTGTGCCACCGCGGCACAGTATCTATCCATCCATCTATCCATCCATCCATCCATCCATCTCTCTATCTATCTTTCTATCTATCTATCTATCTATCTATCTATCTATCTATCTATCTATCCATCCATCCATCCATCCATCCATCCATCCATCCATCTATCTATCTTTCTATCTATTGAGAGAGAGGTTTGGAATACTCCTGCCTTGTTGATACAGAGAAATAAGTGAAAAAAAGAACGGCATTTAACTTGCAGCAGCCAAGCCTGAAACTTTTTTCATTGAAATCACAAGATAAATTATGCCTGATGAATTATTCATGCTGCTATTTGTGTCCCGTTCTCTGGATGGAAGCAAGGCTGTTCACACCCTGCTTTGGCTATTCCTTGCCTTCCTTCAGGAGGCACCTTTGGATGACACATCTTTCACAAATCTGACAAGCCATATTTCATTCAAATAAAATTCAAAAAGCCGACCAGTTGCTCTTCCAGCCCATCCTTGACAACCAGATGAATTAACAAATGTTCTGATCTTCATGATGATGGGGATGGGATTTGTGTTGGCATTTCATATTGTATCATTTATTATACTTACCAACAGAAGAAAAAAATAACACTGATCCAGGGGGGGGGGACTCTAAGAGACAAAGAGAAAAGGAATCCAAATAACTGTTTATGTGTTCCTGTGTGTGTCTGTGTGTCTGTGTGTCACCAAAAAAAAGTAACAGTAGAAGTAAATTTGATGAAGAATAGCAATGAAACGAAGATACCTGATAAATCTCTACCTTCTATGCAGCAGTTCAACACCTACTCGGAATACTGTTATATAATGATTTTATAACTAGATACCAGTTTACCCACTGAGAAATAATGCAATATGCTGCAAATCACATATTATTTGTCACAGGGGGGGAAAAAAAACCACTAGTGATTTTTATATTTAGCACTGCTCTTTCAATAGCATTTAAAGTTATATGTTGCACTGTTCTAGTGGTACATGACAAAACTTTGAAATCTTCCTCTATGTGACCTGAATTTTGGATGGTTTCTAAAATGTATAATTCACTTTCCCCCTAAATCCCAAAGCGATCCCATTCATTTCTATCTTAATTTGTCTATGGAGAGTCTCAGCCATCCAGGTCATGGTTTGTTTGTTGTTTGTTTGTTGTTTGTTTGTTTATTATATTTATATGCTGCCCTTTCCCCCCGAAGGGGACTCAGGATGGCTCACAACTCAAACCAGGGAAGGGGGATACAGACAAAAAATTTAAAAAAAACGACACATAACAATACATAATTTAAAAACACACAACAGTCATACCATTCGAGACGGGGGCAACAGCTCTTTAGCCCCAGGCCTGTCGGAACAGCCAGGTTTTAAGGGCTTTGCGGAAGGCCTGGAGGGTGGTGAGGGTTCGAATCCCCACGGGGAGTTCGTTCCAGAGGGTCGGAGCAGCCACAGAGAAGGCTCTCCTCCGGGTAGTCGCCAGGCGACATTGGCCGGCGGATGGAATTCGGAGGAGGCCTAATCTGTGGGATCTAATCGGTCTAGTGGAGGTAAATGGTTGCCTCAAAGGTGCCTTCTTTCCAGAAAGTCCAGTTGCCTTTTGAAAGAAAGCACCTTTGGGTCTCGTTTCAAAACAAAGCAAAACAAATCAACTGGTATGTTTGCTCTCACTGCTAATCTTCCCTACTCCTTCATTTCCTAAGGTGAGAATCACAACATTCCCTTAGCCAAATAGCTGCTCTGTGAAAGGTAGGTTAGATATACGTTCCTCCTCCCTAGGAAACAAGAAACGGGTCTTATCCCAGTAAATTTAGACCTTCTGCCAAGCAGTATTTGGCTGAACAAAGGCCTCCTGGTTATGAAGAAGATTAGATTTCACACATGCAGCTTTTCCCTCCATGTAGATAAAGAGTGAATGTTGAATGTTTGAATGTTTATTATATTTATATGCCGCCCTTTTCCCCCGAGGGGACTCAGGGCGGCTAAGAAATCAAATCAGGGAAGGGGGGGTACAGACAAAAAATAAAAAATGAAACATAACAATACATAATTTAAAAACACACAACAGTCATACCATTCGAGGGAGGGGGCAGAAGCTCTTTAGCCCCAGGCCTGTCGGAACAGCCAGGTTTTAAGGGCTTTGCGGAAGGCCTGGAGGGTGGTGAGGGTTCGAATCTCCACGGGGAGCTCGTTCCAGAGGGCCAGAGCAGCCACAGAGAAGGCTCTCCTCCGGGTAGTCGCCAGTCGACACTGGCCGGCAGATGGAATTCGGAGGAGGCCTAATCTGTGGGATCTAATCGGTCTAGTGGAGGTAATTGGCAGCAGGCGGTCTCTCAAGTACCCAGGTCCAATACCATGAAGGGCTTTATAAGTGACGACTAGCGCCTTGAAGTGTATCCGGAGACCAATAGGCAGCCAGTGCAGCTCGCGGAGGATAGGTGTTATGTGGGTGAAGCGAGGTGCACCCACAATCGCTCACGCAGCCACATTCTGGACAAGCTGGAGTCGCCGAATGCTCTTCAAGGGCTGCCCCATGTAGAGCACGTTGCAGTAGTCCAGTCTAGAGGTCACAAGGGCACGAGTGACTGTAGTGAGGGCCTCCCGGTTCAGGTCGGGACGCAACTGGTGCACCAGGTGAACCTGGGCAAATGCCCCCCTGGTCACAGCCGACAAGTGGTGTTCAAAAGTCAGCTGTGGGTCCAGGAGGACTCCCAAATTGCGAACCCTGTCTGAGGGGCGTACTGTTTGACCCCCCCAGCCTGAGAGATGGAACACTTGGCCAATTAGTGAAGAGATATGCTCCACCCCCGGTTTTCAGAACAAAAAACCTCCATGACATGAAATGGCAGAAGAGAGATGCCTAGAGCACCAGAGGAGGAGGAGGAGGAGGACAGGTAAGTCTTTCTTAAGGATTCGCCTCATGGCAATAAAAGCAGCAAAACATAGTTATCTTTCCACTCTTACATTGACTGAAGGTTGGCAGTCTTCTTCAAGGTAACCTGGTCACTCCTAAGAAGGAAAATAGCCTACAAGGCTGCAGTGAGGGCCGTTTGCGAAATCTGCCAAATTAAGTTGCTCAGGTGTGCTCTGAGATGGTCACTGAAGAAGAGTCTGATTTGTTTAACTGGGAGGAGTTTGAGGCTGTTGGTTGTGAGAACATGCAATTCATCCTGCAAAGGCAGGAATAGAAGCAGAAATGTGGCCGGCATCGGTATGGTATGGTATGGTATGTATAGCATAGCATAGCATAGCATAGCATAGCATAGCATAGCATAGCATAGCATAGCATAGCATAGCATAGCATAGCATAGCATAGCATAGCATAGCACAGCATAGCAGGTATGATATGGTACTGTGCGGTACAATACAGTATAGTAGAGTATACACTGTTTCCCCCAAAATAAGAGAGGATCTTTTTAAATTTTGATAGCAATAGCAATAGCAGTTAGACTTATATACCGCTTCATAGGGCTCTCAGCCCTCTCTAAGCGGTTTTCAGAGTCAGCATATCGCCCCCAACAACAATCCGGGTCCTCATTTCACCCACCTCGGAAGGATGGAAGGCTGAGTCAACCTTTGAGCCGGTGAGATTTCAACCGCCGAACTGAATCGCCGAACCGCCGAACTGCAGATAGCAGTCAGCTGAAGTGGCCTGCAGTACTGCACCCTAACCACTGCGCCACCTCGGCTTGATCCCCAAAATAAGCACTTGACCTTATTTTTGGAGATGTCTTATTATTTTTTAGGTGCAGGAAACGGCGGGCGTGGTCACCTCATGGCTGCTGCTGTGTTGCAATATTTTCAGGGACGGCTTATTTTCGGGAGAGGGATTATTTTAGTGCATGTGCTCAAAAGCCAGATTGGACTTATTTTCCAGGGAGGTCTTATTTTTAGGGAAACAGTATAGTATAGTATAGTATAGTATAGTATAGTATAGTATGGTATGGTATGGTATGGTATGGTATGGTATGGTATGGTATGGTATGGTATGGTATGGTATGGTATGGTATCGTATCGTATCGTATCGTATCGTATCGTATCGTATCGTATCGTATCGTATCATACGAAATTGATTTTAGCCTCACTGGTGCAATTCCACCACAAAAAATACAAAACAACATAAATAGTATAAAGAATAATCCCTATGCAAGTAATTAGGAAGAAAAGAGAAAGAGAAAGTAAAACTAATCATACGTTTTTGTCATTGGACCACTGTTATTCATTACTTTTCTTCTCCAGTGATGGAAGAACCAAAGTGGATACTTTTTTCAATAAGAACAGAGCTTCTTATTAGAAAGATGCTACTATTGCTAGCATGGCGCACTTGTTCACCTGGGCCACTACTAATAGAAAAGCAGTGCTCCAGCACTCATTCCACCTCTCAGGATCCGGGAGATTGTACATAGATATCGTGCTGTTGTTCATAGCATGGAGGTCGTATCTGTATGAAACGATCCACAACCCATGGAGGCTCTCTCTGATTATGACGGGCTTTCTCTGATGGCTTTCTGCCTTCCATGTGCCAAAAGCTACACCACTAAGCTTCCTTTCTCCTCCTGCTCTCCTTCCTCCTATGCAGACTTTGCCCAGTCCTAATGACCAAATGGGCTTTTCTTCTATCAATTAACTAACAAACCAGAGCGAGAGAATCCTCTCTACCCTCAAGCTGAAATGTGCACTACAAGGAAGCTTTGTCTCAGACAGAAGCCAGAGGAGGCGAGGCCACTGCTGCAATTGCTCCGTTAGGCCTGCACTCCTGGTCACCAACAAAACAGGCTCTATTCTCGCAAAAGCCAAGGTCAAAAATGTATAATTATGCCAAGTCAAATTTAAGCAGATCCAAGGCAGTCCCAAATCCCAGTCTGGGTACATGCTGAGTCAAATACCAAAAATATCTAGGAAAAAAAGGGGGAGGGAATATGAGGCCAAGTATAGTGGCTAAGATTTTCGGTACCTCTCTCTACCCCACAAACACACACACACACACACACACACACACACACACACACACACACACACAGATTTATTCTATGATATAGCAAGTGATATAAACCATGCATGTTTATCATCTCTTCTTACAGTGACACGCTTTCCATTCTCTCGACTTTGCTTTTAAATAAAAGCCGCTATGTTTTTCCTTATTTGTTTTCCTACATTCGGCTTTGATCCATGAAATGCCAAACACGGTTCTTTTGTTCAGGGAAATGCAGTGTTTGCATTGCATTGTATACAAATTTATTTGATCACTCGGCTGCCAATGTGCCTTCTTTCGTCTGCTGTGGTTGGCTCTGCCTTTTTGGAGGAATGGTACCGCGTGAGAAATAAGATCAGGAGGCGTTGTAACTGTATCATTAGTTAACTACAATATGCATTACTTTACTGCCCCTTCTTGAAAGGCCTGCATTATATTAGATGGCCTCCATCAGCAATTTTGGCTTCTAGTGGCTGGGGAATCATGCAAAAGATCTTAATGGCACCCAGAACAGCAAATCCTGACACTGTTCTTCCTCATAGGAGGAAAATATTCAGCAACAAATCCTTGAATCAATTGAGAAACTGCTTTGCATCTAGTGTAAATACTGGGGTTTTATCTTTTTTTTAGATTAGCATTTGTGGCATGATGTGAAAGTGGGTAAAAGTCCAGTTTTTCAGTGAGTGTAATTTTAAAACCATCTCACATTTCCTGTTGATTTTCCCTCATGCGTCTTCATAGTAATATGATATTAAGAGGGATCAGATGAATCAACGTAATATATATTGCAGCCCTCCAAGTCAGCATTCAGAGGAGGTTGCGAGCAAAGGTTGTGCTGGGGAAAAAAACCAGTTCCCAAAATATTTTCTTTTAAATGTTACAAACTGCAGAGGAAATCAGATGCAATTGAATGGAAGAGAAAAAAACTTAGATACGCCATTTGGGCATGGAATTCAAACTGAATAATAAATGCTGAAAATATTTTTTTTTAAAGTTCTATATAATAGAACTGAATGTACACAAACCAAATCTGGAAAACATTTCTATCAACTAATCTGTGAGATTCATATATTTATTAGATAAATATTTTATCTCATTGAAATCAAGAAAAAAAAAACTCTCACTGGTTTTACTAAATTCAGTACATCCAAATCCAACACACTGGTTTCAAGCATATGCAATACCCCAAAGTCAGATGATGAAAATATTGCAAGGAACAATGACTTAATGCACTTAAAATTAACCAACCAACCCCACCCCCCAAAAAAACCATTCACATAGTTGTTTATAAACCATCTGATTAGGTCAACAAAATAAATACCTTAAAATTAATTTCAGGGGAACATTCATCAGCCAAGGCTATCTTCACATCACCTATGGAGAAATGTTATTGATTCTAATTTATTACCCATTTAGGAATTCCAAAACCCCAATTCCTTGCTTCATTTTTCCCCTCCACCGTTTTTTCTGTAGAGTTACAAAGCACATATTTCTCCATCTCTTTCAGTTCCAGGCAATGTTATAATATAAATTCATAATAAATCATAATAAAAGTTTCGTTGATCGTCATATACAATTTTCTCACATTTTAAAGAGCCGAGGTGGCACAGTGGTTAAATGCAGCACTGCAGGCTACTTCAGCTGACTGCAGTTCTGCAGTTCGGCGGTTCAAATCTCCCCGGCTCAGGGTTGACTCAGCCTTCCATCCTTCCCAGGTAGGTGAAACCCGGATTGTTGGGGGCGATATGCTGACTCTGTAAACCGCTTAGAGAGGGCTGAAAGCCCTATGAAGCGGTATATAAGTCTAACTGCTACTAAATGTAAAAAAGGCATTTTGGCCCACTGGTTAAAATACCAGGCTAAAAACCATGAGACGGAGAGTTCGAGTCCTGTCTGAGGCCTTCACCTGTATAGTTTCCTGATTTGCATGGGATTATACTGGAGGACTTGCTCCTCTTTGTAAAGATCTTGGTTTCAGTCTCCAGCTGAGACAATTTCCAATTAAAAAAAAATATTAAACAGTATACAGCTGCCTATCTCCTCAAAGTGACATTGGGTGGCATACAAAGAGTTAAAAACCTCTACCACTACCACTGCAGGGGTGGGTTTCAGGTGGTTCGAGGCGATCCCCACGAACCGGTTGGTCGGCGAACCCGGAAGTAAGTAACTTCCGGGAACGCCGAAGGGTCCACCCGCCCGCCCGCGTTTCTTACCCGGTTTTGACGAGTTCTGCGCTTCCACACATGCGCAGGACACATACAGCCCCTGCGCGATCCTCCAGGAGCAGCTGGAGCATCGCACAGACTCAAGTACGCATGCGTGCACTGCGCACGTGCACGAGGACGCCGCCGGCCCCGTTCCAACCGAACTGGTTGGAACGGGGCGAGAAACCCACCCCTGTACCACTGGTAGTAGACTACCACTACTACTATCACCACCATCTCTGCTACAATATAATATAGTTTAGGCAACAGCCAGCTATATGTTTATAAATACTTGAATGTAGTTGACCGCAAAGCTTTATATGGAGATAACCCGCCATTGATTCACAGAGAAAGCAGTGTGGATTCAACAGCTGAATATTTTCCTCCTTTAAGGAATGTGCTGCACCGTCTCTGCTGATTCCTACCTAAAATCTAAGCTATCGTTCCGAACAAGGAGTCTTACATGATATCCCAGATATATTTTTTTAAAGTTTGAACCTTCTGTTTTCCAGCCTCTCCGCCACCAAGCAAACACATCCATTGCATCACGCTCACAAATCCCTTCCTTTGTGACAAGGTAATAGGATATTTCCCTCAGGTCCAAAGTATTCCAATGTCAGAAGTGGTAAACAGAAAACCAGCAGGCCAAGGTAAATTTTCACTGTGATCCACTGGGAGTGAAGCAGACAACTCATTATTTACAAGCCCGGCACCCTTTTCCCAACACACTGATCTAAAAACATAGCCACATGTTCTCTTGCGCAAGGGCAACTTGCCAAAAGCCAGAAGTTAATGCTTTCCAGCAGCTCTGAGATGGAAGACTAGAGGCCTATGTGATTGGCAAGTGAAGGCAGTTTTAGCTCCACTAAATCTGAAAGTTGAATCAATAGGAAGACAAAAATGTGTGTACTTGGGGTCCACATGTGTGTATGAGGGTATGTTCACTGATATAAATGAGCAAGAAAAAAAATGTGGGGAAAATATGGTCATCTGCAACTATATTACACATGAGTAAAGGAAGAGGTGTTGATAACTTCAGACTGGTGGTTCTGCTTTGGTTAGACAGCAGTTAAAGTTTCTTAAATGCATGAAACGGTGAAACCTTTACCCCATGTGAAGAGTAATACAAGCCTTAAAGGTGATATACAAATTTGGCAGATCAACCTCCCAAACTATCCAAACATGATATATGTCAGGTTCGATTCCTTTCTGCCGACATATCACAATCTGTTTTGATAGAAAAAGGATCCCAATTATTTGTTTTGATCTGATACTTCACATGACACATGGTGTCCTCATCAAGTGCCTTTTGCTTCTGCTGATACAAGGGAATCCCTAACCCTAAACTGTTATGATTTATAATATTTTTAAAGAGGTAATTTGACCCTAATGCTATTCCTTACTATTTTATTTAGAAATACTTCTACTTTGGCAAATTGTTTTTCTGTCACCCACTCCATTTTATCAGAGAAATTAGATAGATGATAGATAGATAGATAGATAGATAGATAGATAGATAGATAGATAGATAGATAGATAGATAGATAGATAGATAGATA
>NW_028261396.1:5272746-5297746 GCF_051295495.1 Thamnophis sirtalis
AACACTCATTCACGTGAATAGGTTTGCTTCAAAACTATTGTGTTCACTTAATGACCACCATGTTCTCTTAACGACTGTGGTGCTTACTTAATTATGGCTGCAAAAAAAGGCTGGAAAATTACTTCCAGTCCTTATATCTGAAATGACTTAGAATCGTAGTTCCTCAATTACAGTCATTATGTTGAGAAATACCTGTAAAACATGAAAACTAGCAGAATCAGTAATCATATTATGCGCTCTTTAGTGAAGGGGGAACAAAATGAGCTGCATCAACTTGAACAACCAGAAGATACAAGATTCAATTAGCCTCTCTTCTTTTTTTTCCCCTTTCAATCATGACTCTTAGAGTTTGCCTACAGAAGTCCCTGCAACCTTCTTGGCAAGGTTTTTTCAGAGGGGGTTTGCCATTGCCTCCTTCCGAGGTGGCGCAGTGGTTAGAGTGCAGTACTGCAGGCCACTTCAGCTGACTGCTATCTGCAGTTCAGTGGTTCAAATCTCACTGGCTCAAGGTTGACTCATCCTTCCATCCTTCCGAGGTTGGTAAAATGAGGACTCAGACTGTGGGGGGCGATATGCTGACTCTGTAAACCGCTTAGAGAGGGCTGAAAGCCCTATGAAGCGGTATATAAGTCTAACTGCTATTGCTATTGCTATTGTTATTGCTATTTATATCTCTATCTATATCTCTATCTCTATCTATATCTATCCATCTCTCTCTATCTATCTATCTCTATCTCTATCTCTATCTCCATCTATATATCTATATATTTATATCTCTATACCTATACCGCTCTCTCTCTCTTTATCTCTTTATCTCTCTATCTCTCTATCTCTCTATCTCTCTATCTATCTATCTATCTATCTATCTATATCTATATCTATATCTATATCTATATCTATATCTATATCTATATCTATATCTATATCTATATCTATATCTATATCTATATCTATATCTATATCTATATCTATATCTATATCTATATCTATATCTATATCTATATCTATCTATATCTATATCTATATCTATATATATATATATATTTAAAGTCACAACCCCTGGTATGCCCAAATATTCGATTCCCAGTAAGGGTATGGCTAGCTGATGAGAGCTAAATAGCTTGAAATAGATCTATACTAGTCTCCCTTTATTTATTTATCAGCACAAATATTATATATATATATATATATCTTGTCTTTTATGTACCCTGAGAGCATCTGCACCAAAGACTAATTCCTTGTGTGTCCAATCACACTTGGCCAATAAAGAATATTCTATTCTACTCTATTCTCCCTCTATATATCTATATATCTATACATGTATGTATGTATGTATGTATGTTTGTACACACACACACACACTACTATCACTCCCCTGTAATTAACATTCTAATAATACTTTAGCTGAGATAAAAGCATTCCACAAGTTACAACGTTTATTTGATATAATTGATGTGCTTTAAATTTATAAACCACCATCATCACTACATCTTGGTTTTCTCAGAAATCATTTCTCTCTCATTCTCTCTGGTTTTTTTTTTCTTTCTCTCCACTATTCCCCAGGATATGTTAGATATGTCAGCAAATTAAGCCAGAATCAAAACGATGTCAATGATTAAGAGAGATCCCTTTTTCCTGAAAGGATAAGGATCCCTCGCCACTTAGCCATCAAGTCCCTGAGCAACACCGCCACCTGCTGGGCAAACAGCTAACAACTAACAGTTGATTCTAACATGGGTCTTTCTGAGTTGATGGAGAACTCAATTGCCTGTTTAAAGCCATAAATACCACCCACATTTATTTATTTATTGACAAAAATGCTGCAGTAATAAAAAATATTTCCAACTTACTTTTCTTTTTAAAAAGACTGGATACAATCTGTTAAATCTTTGGAATTCCTAGGGGTAAATAGAATAAAGCTTTGAATGATCTTCATTTCTAAAGTTTAAAAGAATTCTTAAAAGCAACTCAAGATTTTTAATTACAGAATGGAAGATAGAATGAATGTGAAAGCTGGTTACTGAGATCTGTGCTTCTTGCATCAATTTGTCTCCTGCACTTCTCAGATTATTTCATGAAATGAAGTGATTTGCAAGCTTGAATGAAGAGTTAATTTCACCTATTTTTTTATGAATAAAACTAAAGTAAAGCAGAAAGATTTACTTATCTTAGCAATCTGATACAAACACAAACAGAGATAACAAAACCAAGCCATTTCTCTGACAAATTCTTTGCTCATAAACAAACGAAATGACATCAATAAATTTATATTTCCTGTCACTTCTAAAGATCTTTTAAACAGTTTTATTATATGATGGATCTTTTAATTTTTTAAAAATGTTTTAAGCTGCCTGGAGTCAACTAGGTGTGAGTTGAGAATAGCAATAGCAATAGCAATAGCAGTAGACTTATATACCGCTTCATAGGCCTTTCAGGCCTCTCTAAGCGGTTTACAGAGAGTCAGCATATTGCCCCCAACAATCTGGGTCCTCATTTTACCCACCTCGGAAGGATGGAAGGCTGAGTCAACCCTGAGCCAGTGAGATTTGAACCGCTGACCTGCTGATCTAGCAGTAGCCTGCAGTGCTGCTTTTAACCACTGCGCCACCTTGGCTATATACATTTGTTTAATAAATAAATAAAATAATAAATCAGAATTATCACTTCAGGAAGGGAGGATCAATGGTACTCTAAAACCATATCCAGATAATCACATTTAACAAATGTGAATTTATTAATGTTTTCAACCACATCTCAGGGTGCTTTCCGTAGTTTCAGTATCAACATCGGTGTATTGTCTTAATTTCTGAAAAGCTGGAATATGCCCTTTATGAATATAAATGTATACTTCCAGCCACATCTTGGGGGAAGATATAATACCAACATCATGTATTTTAAATAATTGGCAGAAGCACATTATTACCTAGACATTTTAACAACCAAGGTGATTCCCTCTCTCCCTCCTTTCTTTGTTTATTTGATTGGTTGATTGATTGATTGTTTGATTGATTGATTGACTGACTGACTGACTGATTTATTGATTCATCAATTGATTTAGAGGCTACCCAATTTCACAAAATTCTGGGCAACATATGGCAAAAAATGTAATAAAACTATACCACCATTTAAAAAAAATAGAAACCATGTGTGTCCAAAAGACACAGTTCCTCACTAAAATAAAATAAATAAATAAAATCCTATAAGGATTCACCAGTCAATGTACTGAAGCCCTTGAGAACAGTCAAGTTCTCAAGGCCTTCGAGACCATCATCATAATAGGTAAAATTAAAGGTTCCCCCACACATGCATGCTAGTCTTTTCTGGCTCTAGGGGGCGCTGCTCATCTCCGTTTCTAAGCTGAAGAGCCAGGGCTGTCCGAAGACGTCTCCGTGGTCATGTGGCCAGCATGACTAAATGGCGAAGGCACACAGAGCGCTGTTATCTTCCCACCAAAGTGGTCCCTATTTTTCTACTTGCATTTTTTGAATGTATTTTCAAACTGCTAGGTTGGCAGAAGCTGGGACAAGAAACGGGAGCTCACCCCATTACGTTGCGCTAGGGATTCAAACCGCCAAACTGCCAACCTTTCTGATCGACAAGCTCAGCATCTTAGCCACTGAGCCACCGCTCATACAGAGGTGGGTTCCTACCAGTTCGCACCAGTTCAGTAGAACCGGTTCGTCAAATCTACCGAACCGGTTAGAAGAGGTTCCATCAGTGGACCCGGAAAGCTGGCCACACCTACAGAAGAGGTTCCAAAATTTTTTGAAACCCACCACTGGTCCTTGGATATGATTATTCTACACTCTCATGCTCCTATTTATAAAACTCAGTGCCTCTGTGAAAGGTAAGGATGACTACTGCGGTTGTGGTGCAATCAGAACATTGCGTGTGTTGAAGTTGTTTTAACGCAAACCAAAGATGCCTTTTAAAAAACAAGTTTACATCATATTCTTATGCATGCCAGTACTGTGTGTGGGGTAATTTAAGGTGGTTCGGACAAGTGTCGTCAGCATCTTCATATCCGGTCACATGGGTGGCAAGCCACTCCCATCCGGTCACATGGGCGGCAAGCCACTCCCACAAAGGAGGCCACACCCACAGAGTAGGTTCGAACAATTTTTGAAACCCACCACTGCGCTCATAGTAGGAGCCACATGAAAATCTCTGCAAGATCGATGTTTCATTTTATGTCCTGATAACCATTTTAGACTCGGTAACAAAAGTTAGGAAAATGTTCAAAAACAAATATTTAAAACCACAAAGGTTGTGTTTTTTTTTAAAGTCATGGGGAACAGAAGAAATATAATTGTTCTCCTTCCCAATTCTACCGACACGAAGCTCGTGAGGTCTGGTCCTCTCCCTGCCATCTGCACCATCCGACGTACTTCTTTTCTAAACAACATGCGGTGTAATTTAGTAATCTTCAGTAGGTTAAAGTCAAATCAGATGAATTATATAGTTCTATCTCTTAGATGATGGAATTAAGCCTCAAAAAACTCAGTCCCTCTTTATATAGTTTAAAATCATTGTTTTTTTAGAATAGATTCCATCCTGGGATTGCTCTGCAGTCCATTCATTGATACCATCTCGGGCAGACTTAAAATTACACATCTTGAAACTATTTTTAAATTTTCATTTTCTGCATGCTGTTTTTTCAATATCTTTCTGGACAATTCAAAAGCCTAAAACCCTGTTAATCATACTGTTCCTAATAAAAGCATGATCCAGCTATGAATTTCTATTATTTTTTCTCAAGAGCCAATATAACTACAGCTCCTTTGTACTACATACATTAAAACTATTTATATTGTCTAATAGGAAGAACACAACCCCCCCCAAAACTGGAGTATATAGAGGGACTTTCTCAGTAGATTGCCAATCATTTAGAGAGAGATTTTCAATTATAGTGGGTTAAAAATAAATACATAAATGTAGAAAAACCTTTAAAGCAGCTGTTCAGAATGGTACTTATTTACAACCTGTCATGAATACACCAATTATTGTTGTACACCACCCACAATTACTTGCTTGTGAGATGGGAAGCTGTATAAATTAGATGATGGGTAGATGGATGGATGGATGGATAGATGATAGATAGATAGATAGATAGATAGATAGATAGATAGATAGATAGATACATACATACATACATACATACATACATACATACATACATACATACATAATTTTGTTACAGTAATTTCTGATATGGTTTAGTGCTTTTAAAGATAATTAGTTTTGTATTATTTTCATACAACTCTTATTTTTATTTTGATCTACTCGATAGAACCATGAGACTATTTGGTAGGTACGTCTGGATGGATGGATGGATGGATGGATGGATGGATGGATGGATAGCTAGATGATAGATAGCTAGATTGATAGAGCTACATACATACATACATACATACATACATACATACATACATACATACACACACACACACACACACACACACACACACACACAGAGAGAGATCCAAATTCCAGAAAACCTGTTCAATGGCCATTTCCTATTGATCCATCAATCATAGCCAACACATCTAGATAGCAACTGGTTGGAGAATGATCATTTTAGAGTCCATCGGCAATCTAGATAAAGAGAAATAAAAGCTCAAGAATGGTATATTAGTTAAGAGCATCAAGCTAATTCTGCTAACATCCATGTCCAACTTCTCACTTAGCAAGAAAGTTTAAAAAGCAATCTTGGCTACAAATTGAATGAAGGATGGAATGGGGGAGGGGAAATAAACAAGGCATGTATTTATAAACAGTTGTTTATATATTTAAAGTTAAAGTTAATTTTATATATTATAAAGTTAAAGTTATATGAGACCTTCATGATTTTACAACACATAGATCACGGAATTAATTCCACAATGATATTAAATAGCATTAATGCAAAGCTCAAATGGATTTTGGCTACATTCGTGAGCAAAATATGTTGGGGCCTTTAGGACTGAAATGAGATAAATGCATTCATTAAGATACATACTACACTCAGAAAGAACATGTCTCTCTCTCTCTATGTCCCCTTCCTCTCACCACCACATGCTTCTCTCTGTGTGCCTCTCTTTCCATCGCAAAAGATCCTCAGGTCAAGAGAATTTATCATCCATGCAAATAAATGTATAGATTATGACAGCATGCTGTCCACTAGGTGGCACTGTCTTTTATTTGGGGTTGCCTGATAATATCCCATCTTGTTATAAGGACCTGCGCAACTATAAAAATTCATCCAAAATCTGATTTAAACCTTCCCCCCCCCTTTTTTTTTTCTTCTTCTTCCATTTTTACTTCTTTCTATTCTCTTTTCCCTTGTTAAATTTAGTTTGTATTAAATTTTAACTATTAAAACAAAAATTACACATACGCGTATATTTCAGCCCCCATCAGTGTCACATAGCCTCAGATAGCTTTCTGTTCTATATAGTTTTTCTGCAAAGTATTTCACGAGTTTCTTGTCTAGAAAATAAAGGTTACAGTCATATGATTTCTTATGCATTTTTCTGCAATGTGTTTGTAATGTAATTTATATCACTATCCAAATCTCTTTTTTTTGTAATATAATCATAGCCCGATACATCAATCTGTGTGCTTATACGGGATAGATTTCCCTAATATAAACTCTAGTTTTATATATTTCCACGCTGGTTTTTAAACATAAATCCTATTAATGTATTTTGCAAGTTATACTGTGCTTATTTTTTGAATGTATATTTAATTTTTGCACTGCAGCAGGAGTCTATTTTGTGACAATTTTTGAAGGGAAAGCAAATGGTAAAAGGTTTATTTCATATCTTTATTTTAAGGGGGTGGCATTCTAATATTTTGTGCCAATTATTTTGTAACACCCCTTCAGTATAATCACCACTACTCATCAGTAGTATTGGAGGGGGGACTGGGGAGAGGGAAGCGGAACTCAATTTATCAGCAGTCTGTGAAGTGGCTTTTTAGCCTAATGTCATTAAATCCATTCCCAGCACCATCTTATGAGCGTAGAGCACAGTTTACTGAGTAGATATTATATGTTATGAAAATGGAACAATTAATGATCCACTGCTGGTTTTTTTTAAACTAGCCAGACTTTAAATTATAATGATTTAACAATAACATTGAACATTTCTGATATAAAACATTACTAAGGCAGCAATAGAATAAAATACCTGTATTCCAGATGGTATTAAAAGTACATTTCGTGATGAAGGAAGCTACTAGAGAGATTAATGTTTGTTTTAAATTATTTATTTTTAAATCCTAGTACAGTGCTGAAATCTATCTCTGTCCCATTACAATGTTTATCTTGCCACACACAATGACCATGGATCTATCGGAAGTGGCTTTCTTATCTGTCCAAGCCACATTTGACCTTCCAGTCAAGGTGGAATGAAAAATTAAGTCAAACAGCACTCAACGAAATCAGGGGTGGCAACGATGTTTTTCCTGAAGAATTCAAAATTGCAACATTATATAAATTAAATAAACCATGGTTTGATTTATCCCAAACTCTAGATTAGAAAATGCATACATTCTACTCTTTATATTATACTTACTCGAATTACTATTGGAGAAAAAATAGAACTTTCTGAAATGGTCTGCATAAATGGTTTAATCTTTTGAACCAACATATCAAAAGAGTATTTGCTAAACATTTTATATGTTTAGCTTAATAGAAGCACTGGGGAGGGGGGTTTCTTTGGAAAATGTGAAAAATTTGGAATGAAATTGTAGTGAGATCAGGATTACTACCCACTCTAAAATGCTTTAGAGTTTATGCATACAAATATATATAGAGAGTTCTTATGATTTGGCCCATAGAAACCAGAAAGGTTTAAATCATTCCAAATTTTGTCTTTAGAAAAAATGCATACCCTTCCTCGCCCAACATCTCTAGAAATATTGTACTTTCTTAGGCATCGAACTGGTACATTTTTAAAGAAGGTTTAGCTGAGTTGTGAGAGACCCACAAATGAAGGTCCTTATGCAGTTTTATACCCACTTCAGATGTATGTGCAAGAGGAGAATGAATTTTAAAAGCTTGGTTTTGAACTTCAATAACATAAACTACATCCAATTACTTATATGCCTCGGGGTATCCTTAAGCTGTTACATGGGCAGTCTGACACATTAAATGCTCTGAGTGTTCCTTTCTTCCTTTCTTGGGGTTGTTAGTCCATAAATCTCTAAATACATAATATCTTGGTGGCAGCTGAAGGCTATGGCCATTCAGCCGGATAATTTGCAGGAATTATTTATTTATTTGATTCATCCCCACCACAGTAAAAATAGACTCGTATTGGTCTGTTTGGGGGGCAATTTGTCCAGCAATTTCAAATAGATGTTAGTGTGATTTTGTATAAGCGAACATTACGGGGAACACAACAGAGATCTGGAGTTCCTAGAAGAACACCCACAGTTGTGTGATCTCTCTCTTTCAAGAAACCCTAATTGACTTACAGTTGTTCCTACACAAGATCAAAAGGCCAAGAACACAAATCAACCACATTGTTGAGAAAACTAGAACTGAGAAACAAAGAAGCAATTTTCCAAGGGGATTCAGAAAACTCACATGGCATCATATGTGCCCCTTGGGATTTCCCATCAGCAGAGGGATTCATTTACCTTCCCTACCAGTTTGTAAATATGAGCGCACATACCACATCTGCACATGTGCACCGCCTTCTCTGCATGCACAGTGCTCTCGAATTACGTCGGGGCAGGTGGGTGGAGCCTCACGCAGCCGCCACTACTGGTTTACTCGAACCGGAGAGAGCTGGCTGAATACTACCTCTGCTTCCCATCCATACCACCTCATCTTTCCAGTTCCAGGAATATCTTCATTATCAGGACTCCACTAACACATTAATTATGTAAATCCTTGAAAGAAAGAAAAGAACATGAAAAATGGACCCCCCCAAAATCATGGATTGCTGATCTTTGCTGAAAAACGAGTCATAAAATATCTCCTTTACTTTTCTTCCATGCCAGTACTAATAGAAAACAAGAAGATATATATACCTCTGCATTATAACCAATCTTTTGGAAACTAGGCAAAAGAGAAGCTCCTGAGTCTAGGAAAAAAAAATTGAGGCTCATCGATTTTGGATTTGAAATGAGCCTCCACAAAAATCTAGGTTATGTTGTCATTGAGGAGTGCTCAGTTTCAAAATTACATTTACCTTGGGCAGGAGACCTTGAAAGAAATGGGGTTTCTTGTTATAAATGTTTGTGTTTCTATTTTCATTTCGTAGTATTCTCCCCCCTCAATCTAAAATAAAAGGCTATAAACTTATATTCTGAGAAGACAAACCTTTAGTGCCCCCCCCCCCCGCTTTGGACTTCCAAGGAATATTTGAAATCACAGACGGCCCCATAGCTGGGTTTCAACTATTTGTAGGCAGAACCAGCGAGGTAGAAAATAAAGTCTTCTAACTCTTTTCCAGATGAACAGACCGTGAGGTTTCTGCAACACCTCGAAGGAACTAAATTCCCATTTCCCAGCTTCAGTTCATTTCAAGTTATGTTGTTGTTGACGTAGGAAAGTTCGGAGTGATTCCGAAGGGTTAGCTACAGAGCTCAGCAAAAAGAACCAATAGAATTTACCTTTCAGATGATCGCATGATGTCATATTAAGTCATATTTCATCAAGGTCTGCAACAGGGCATTGTGGGAAATTAGCAATAGCACTAGCACTCATACTTATATGCCACCTCAGTGATTTACAGCCCTCTCTAAGCAGTTTACAGAGTCAGCCTCTTCCCCCAACAATCTGGATCCTCATTTCACCCACCTCGGAAGGATAGAGGGCTGAGTCAACTTTGAGCCTGGTGTGATTTGATCTGCCAAATTGGAGGCAGCCGGCAGTCAGCAGAAGTAGCCTGCAGTACTGCGCTCTAACCACTGCGCCCCCCACGGCTCTTAATTAGGCAGACGGATGATGAATAAAAGTCTATAGCAGGGTTATATGAGAAAGAGAAATTACAAATAGATAATCTATAGTCAAATTGCTGTACCAATCTACAAAGTCAAGTCTAACACAAGGAAAACAAGCATCTTAGCTCCTGAATTACTCCAGCTTAGTAACTAGCTGGAGCCAAAGAGAATAATTCTTATGATTGTAGTAAATTATTGTAATTATTTGAAAGAAGTGAATAATAGTGAATGGTAGGATGTTCTGACCACCCTTGTCCTACACCAAAACACGCCGAGACAAAGATACTTCAAGGATTTATTAACACACAGACCAGTCCTTGGCAGCAATCCAGCACAGACTAACCTTGGCAGCAATCCAGCCTGCCAAGATAGCCATGAGAGTTCTCCAGCTCTAGTGAATATGTTGACTCCTGCAAAGGGCGTGTGCACAATCATTCCTTTTATAGTCTCGAGAGGAGCCTAATTACCACCAGCTGAGTGCAATTATCTCCTGTAACTGCGTAACTGTTTCTTACACCTATTAGCTCTCCGTTGCCGGGCATCCAGGAACAACTCCCTTGGCTCCTCCCCACTGTTCCAATGCATGACGTCTGGATCACACTCCCTTGTCTTCTCCCCACTGCGCCAAGGCTCAGGCACCTCCTGGTGGCCAACCAGCCTCTCTGCACCCTTCTCAGAGTCGGAACCCTGTCCAGGGTCCTCTACATCCTCCAGAGCCGACTCAGAGGGGCCCTCGCTGTCGGAGTCTGGTGGCAGCTCCAACGGCTCCTGCTGGGCCACAACAGTAGGATTTAAGTAGTTAGATCCAGTTGACCATAGCACGATGTCTGGGCTGGGTCTATCTAACCATTTCTCTGTCTGGATCAAACTATAGAACTTTATTTCTATGTTTGGTGGCATCTAGCAGTTGTTGTTTGATTGTGTTAAAGGTATTGTCACAGGAGGTGATGCTGCTGTTCTCTTTCTTCAACTTTCCTGTTCTTAGCCATTGACAGGTCTTGTTCTCATCTGCTTTGCCTGTTATTTTTTTAATGTCCTGGTCATGAAATGCTTAATCTTTCTACGTCTCTTTTCCAATCTTCCTTTGATCTTTCTTAGATCAGTTTGGTCTCTCTAATACTCAGTAAACTTTCATGATGTTATTAGCTTCAGTGTGTCTTTTTCACTGTCCTTCAGATATTCTTTCCGTGTTCTTTGTTCTTCTTCATCTGTTTGGTGTACTTGCAACATTCATGCCCACTATTTTTCTTGGTAAGCAGAGTCTATAGCCGTCACTTCATGGATGAAAGACATAACTCATTGTTGTTATTAGTTTTCTGATCTTCATACACAGTGCTTTCGAGTTCTGCATGAGTCCAGTCTCCTATTCCAGCTGTGTATCTAATGACTGGAATTGCCCAGGTGTTAATTGCCTCCACGGTATTTCCTCCACAGAGTTTAGACTTTAAGATCTTCACACTCATATATTCACTTCTTCTTGACTTCAGCGTGCCGAGGTGGCGCAGTGGTTAAATGCAGCACTGCAGGCTACTTCAGCTAACTGCAGTTCTGCAGTTCGGCGGTTCAAATCTCACCGTCTCAAGGTTGACTCAGCCTTCCATCCTTCCGAGGTGGGTAAAATGAGGACCCGGATTGTTGGGGGCCATATGCTGACTCTGTAAACCGCTTAGAGAGGGCTGAAAGCCCTATGAAGCGGTATATAAGTCTAACTGCTATTGCTATTGCTATTGCTACTTTCGTCGGCTTGAAGGATAATCAAGCTTTTGGTGATCTTTATCCAAATTCTTGATGTTATTTCCATCATTTTTCACTATTTTTCCCTGTTAAAGATGAAAGTGGCATATTTGTAAACTCCTTGCATTATCCTGGCTGAATATATGGATAGCCATGAGCAGCAATTCTACTTCAGATGGTGCTTCCTCATACAGTTTCAGATAGTCCATGTAAAGGAGGCTGGGAGAGCCTGGCAGATGTTTTTGATGTTTGACAGCAATGACCTGACTTATTCAGTACTGTTGTCAGAGGAAGCAATGCAGTGGCAAACAGTAGTGGTGACCGTAAATCTCCTTGAAGTATTCCTCTTTTGATATTAGCATCTCCTAGTCTCTCACCATGGACCACCGTTGACCACCATTGACCAGCAGCCACATTTTCCATTGTGCCACTGATTTTTACACAAACATCTGGAGACAACTGCATTACAGGGCTCAGGAATGTTGCCTGAGCAACCAGGGCCAGCGGCTGCAGGACAACTGGAAGAAAAGTTGTTTACCTGTCACAAACATTATTGTTTATCATTGTCATTATCACCATTACAATTATTTATTTTACTATTCACTGTAAACCCGACCACCAAAATGCATCAAAGAGAACTTAAAAAATAAATGATGAACCAGGCCTCAGTTCATAATAAACAATTCATAATAAAAATGAGATATCGACCAACTTCTATAAGATGCTTAGCTATAACTAAAGACTTGGCAACGTCCTTGGAGGGTGAGACATTTCAAAGTAAGGAGCAATCCAAGTAGCGATTGTTTCTCCTGCAATCACATTCATTGTCCAAGTCTTATCTACCTCAGATAGGTCCACTTAAGGACATCATTTATTTTACATGGGAGTATGTACTATGATGGTTATTCTGTGAAACTACTGAATCCTTCATTCAAGTTCCTTAATTCTTTCTCTGTCTGATTCTTTTTGTTATTCGTTTTCAATTAAAAGATGTTTACTCCTCTTATTTTAATCACTGCATAATGGAATTTGGGTTTATTCTATGAAAGTTTTAACTTCACAAACTGGAAAAATGGTGTGTGTGAGAGAAAAAACAAGTATGTGAGAGGGGGGAGGAAGCAGAGAGACAGACTTAGAATTAACAGAACTCAGCCTATAAGTAAAATTCCTCCCTAAAATTCACCACAGCAATACCAAGTATTTTAAAGACTTCTTAGTTCTATATTTTTCTATGTAAAAGTGGAAAAGCCACACTGAAGATCCCTAGGAATATATTAAAAGTGTATTCGTAATTTAAGTGTTCATCCATAAAATTAATGTATGGCTTTATCAGAGCTTATTCCCTCCAGCCAACTGTTATTAACTATCATTAATTGTACCCTTTATAGGGGACAAGTATTACTCAGTGACAAATTACCTAATTTACAAGAATCTCCAGAAGTTTTTTCAACTATAAAATACACAAATTCTACCAATTACTCATCTTGGTCTTATTACAACACCTTCAATTTTACACAACATAAAATTGCTCTCCACCCCCAAAAGGTTTTCTTCAGCAAAACCACAGCAAGATGGGGGGGGGAAGGGGGGAATGTGAAATGTGGCTGCTTAAAATATTCTGGCACAACAGATCAGAATCAGATGCTTAGTCTATAAGCTTGGTCTATAATAGCTCAAGGATACTCATTGCAACAAAAGCATGGCACTGCCCACATCATGATCAACCAGCCTTCTCTCTAAAGCACGGGTGTCAAACTCGATCACGTCACGTGGTATGTCGAGATGTATCGTAAAATTTTTTGCCTTGGTGGAGCTGCGGTGAACATGGCTTATGCGTGACACATCTGGCCCGTGGGCCGCCGTTTTGACAGGCCTGCTAAAGCTACAGAAATGGATTGCTTCCAAGCTCTTCCCCCTCAAAATTGGGAGAAAAGATGGACAGTTGTTTTGCAAAATAGAGCCTAAGAGTTATAGTCAAGTAAGCCAAATGAAATGCCCATTTCTCCCTGTTGGATTTTCTTTATTAAAAACATAAATGTGTCCCATGAATCATTGGGAAAACCAGAAAATATGTTCTCCATATTTGACATTCTCCAGGAAAGAATGAAGCCCTGAGCATGGCCAGCTAAACATCTCCTCATCGTACATGCTGCTCCTCAACTTTTATTTCGAAAGAACAAGTCGCGGAGGTGGTCCCTTAGCACATATTTCCCCGGAATCATTTGTCTATATTTTTTGACACTGGGACTCAATAATTCTCACTCCCTGTTCCATCCATTGCCTGGGTTCGTTCCTCAAAGCACTGAGGGAAAGATAACTGAGCAGAGAGAAGAACTGTGGCTGAGACTTTAAATGTCTTCATATTTGAATTTAACTGAAGAATAATCTCTTTGAGATCTCAATAAATCAAACCAACGCAGCAAAATGCTAAAATATGTCTTAGGCTTTTTTTTTATAACTTATTAATCTTTTGAGTGCCAAATTGGAAAAGTAGTTTTTGGTTAAATTGCTAGCCAGCGGTATCTTATGTTTGATTTACCATGGGTTCAAAATGGAGGTGACAATGGAGGTGAAAGTTTTCTCCCCTGTTTGAGGAAAACCAACCTATTGAGGCAGGTATCAGGTAGCCTGTATTGGTGAGATCTTTTTTTAGAGGGGGTGGGAATCAAACTGAGCTTCTTATCACTTCAAAATGCCATTCCCACGATACCAGTGGTGAGATTCATTTTTTTTTTACTACCAGTTCTGTGGGCGTGGCTCGGTGGGCATTGTGTGGCTTGGTGGGCATGGCAAGGGAAGGATACTGCAAAATCCCCATTTCCTCCCGATCACTTGGGACTTGGGAGCCAGAGAATAGATGGGGGCAGGGCCAATCAGTGGTGGTATTTACCGGTTCTCCGAACTACTCAAAATTTTCACTACCAGTTTTCCAGAACTGGTCAGAACCTGCTGAATACCACCTCTGCATGGTACATAAGCTTTGTGGGATGACTGAATTTATTCAGATAGATTTATGTAGATAAAAATCTTGGTAGATAACTTCAATCATCAACTTAATTAACTGAATCAGGGATTTGATATTTTAGATAAAAACTACCCAACACACAGTCGAGTGAAAAACATGGTGGTTAATTCACATGAAGTAACAGTGACTCAGCTCGAAAAGGGGTTGATATATGCTGAGGATACTCAACTTTATAACTCCACTCCTGGTGATCTAAATTGCTGTCCTCTTGTGGTGCCTGGAGGCTGTGTGGGCCTGGATGGGGGACAACAGGCTTCAGCTGAATCCTGGCAAGGCTATAGATATATATTTGCCTTCTCTGTAGCTGTCAGGATGGAAATCAAAAGCACTAGAGGAAGGCTGGTGGCTCTTCCTTAAGAAATGCTAGTTTGGCACTTATGCAGTGACAACACTGATATCATTTTGAGATCTGTACTGAAGATATATATATGTGTGTGTGTGTGTGTGTGTGTGTGTGTGTGTGTGTTTATTTGTGCTGATAAATAAATAAAGGGAGACTAGTATAGATCTATTTCAAGCTATTTAGCTCTCATCAGCTAGCCATACCCTTACTGGGATTTGAACCTGGGCTATATTGCATACTAGGCATACTAGGCAGATGGTACTAGGGTATGGCTAGCTGATGAGAGCTAAATAGCTTGAAATAGATCTATACTAGTCTCCCTTTATTTATTTATCAGCACAAATTAAAAAAACACAAATATAACAAAGGCAACAGTAAAAATATTGGGTTTCTGTCTGGATGGACTCTTGTGAGGAGCCGAATGACAGATGATGGAAGCAGTTAGCTTCCTCCCATAATTGGGGCTTACCAGGGGTTGTAAAAATCTAATATATATTGCCTTTGTTATATTTGTGTTGCATTTGTGCTGATAGTGGCTTAGTGGCTGACATAACTACCTAATATGTAATACAGCACAGGTTCAAATCCCAGTAAGGGTATGGCTAGCTGATGAGAGCTAAATAGCTTGAAATAGATCTATACTAGTCTCCCTTTATTTATTTATCAGCACAAATACTACATACATACATACATACATACATACATACATACATACATACATACATACATACACAGACACACAGACACACATATATACATACACGTTGTTCCAATAAACTTATCTTGGCTAAAGCCATTTTCTAACGTATTTATATGTATTTTGTGTTGCCTTTCTCTGTCGTATTACGTCTGGCCCCGTCTCCTTTATTATTGGAGATTAAGCTAACCAATCAACCAAAGCCAGTCCATTCTTCAATTAGAAAAACATATAATGAAAGAAATAGAAATTAATTGAAGTCTGTACTGCAGTCTCCGATTGGGCTTCACAAATACTGTTCCGACACGTACCAATCAATACTCCAAGGGAGCATTTGTATTCTACAAAGGTGGCAGAAATTCCACTTGCCACAATCCTTTTTTATTATTATTAATGGTGATATACGTCAGCAATAGGTGGCAAAATAAGAGTGGACAGTATGTTTTATGGTGCTTTCATCAATTTGCCTTCTCTGTAGCTGTCAGGATGGAAATCAAAAGCACTAGAGGAACGCTGATGGCTCTTCCTTAAGAAATGCTAGTTTGGCACTTATGCAGTGACAACACTGATGTCATTTGGAGATCTGTACTGAATATTAAATCTAAGCTGCTATGCTAAGAATCTAAAAAAAGGCAAGATTTGAAAAGCAAAGCACCACTTATAGTGAAGCTGTAATGAATGAAAAGTAATAATGATAATAAATAATAGGAAAGTATGCAACACAGCTGTAACCATAGTAACATTATCAAATGAATAATTTACTGGGAGTAATGCATTTCATGAATCCTCGGTTATTTTTCTGTTTGAAAAATGAATGCCAGTTGAATGTGATTCCTCCGTAAACCAAATGTGCAACCATTTGCACATCTGTCCAAGACGCTTTCCTGCACAACCTTCGTGAAATGAATGAAAATAAAAATCCAGTAGATTCCTTTCCATGCTTGCTTTAATGTCCACAGTGAATTGCTGCAGGATAAAACAACCGGCAACACTCTATATGGTCTTAAAAGAATGTTACACAAATTTATGACCCATGTCAGGCGCTCATCCCAAACTCTGTTCTCCGGATGCTGACTATTATTTGAACAAAAGGCTACCATCCGTTCATAAAATAAGATATTAACAAACGTGGCTTGTAGAAATGCAAAATTATTAGAGCAAAAAGGCTCTGACCGAGCAAGGATCCTAATTTGGCCAGAATTACCTAGAAAATTAGAGGGGTAAATTAGAATGAAGCACAGTTGGGTGACTGGAACTATGAACAGGTCACTTTAATTCAATGTTTAATTTATTCAATGTCTAATTAATTCTATGTCTAATTAATTCAATATTTCGCCCCACATTCCAGTTGGTCGCCAATGATAGCTGCTGGAAGAGAGATAATACTTGGAGAATGTTTGCTCTGTACTCTCATGGTGGTCTCCTCAGGAACATCTGGCTAGTTACTGTGAGAAACAGAATACGGTACAGATAGAAATGATTTAACAAGGATTCTTATTTCATTCTTAGTGATCCCTTTCATAAGGCTGTATACTTCAGATAACTGCTATTCTGAAATATTGTTAGGCTAAAGAAAGACTAAAAAAAATAGTGTTTCACTCTTTCCTTTCTATTTTTAGAATTCTGGAGAGAAATATAATTTTTAATAACTGCTGAAAACAACTCCTACACATTACGTACTTTTAATTTCCAACCTAGAATAGGATTAATTATTGCAGTTACTTTTTACAGGGGATTACTCAACATGCCCTTTAAAGCAGTTAGACTTATATACCGCTTCATAGGGCTTTCAGCCCTCTCTAAGCGGTTTACAGAGTCAGCATATTGCCCCCACAGTCTGGGTCCTCATTTTACCCACCTCGGAAGGATGGAAGGCTGAGTCAACCCTGAGCCGGTGAGATTTGAACCGCTGAACTGCAGATAACAGTCAGCTGAAGTGGCCTGCAGTACTGCACCCTAACCACTGTACCACCTCGGCCCTTTCTGGGGTGATCGGACTTTGCGTGCATATGAATGCATTGCTTAGGCATGTTTGAGTATCTATACATACGGAATCAATTTTATAATTCATCCTGGTTTTATAGGATCACAATTCTGCATTCATTTCTTCTTCAGAAATGTGTCTCTCTATTGCCTTATTGTGTACGTCTGTAAAATTCATGGTAACAATGACACATATGCTACTGTACTCTAGTACATAAGCTTTTCCCAAAGCTTACGAAGCATTTCTCAGAGAACACCAATAAATAATATCTGCTTGTTTAAGAACAAGAAGCCAAACATTATACAAGCTACAGTACTAAGATCTCAATGTGACAGTGTTAGTTCTTCATATTGAAGCAAGGATACCATAGGACAGAATGAAAAACAGAATATTATTGTCTAAAAATCTGGAGATAAATTACCTACAGGACTGGCCAAAATAGTGATATTAGGAAACAAGAAATTAAGTAATCCTCTAATCCCAAATTATAATGTATTGTCAAATGAAATAAAGCCAATTTTAACATTAATAAATATAGCAATACATTTAAGAAGAGCTGGAATTCTGAAATGTTAACCCTGTTGTTGAATGTTTTCTTCTTTTGCCTCATAGTTGCAAAATTGGTAACTCAATCTTGACAAACAGTACATATGCGCTCAGTCATTGAAGCAAGTCATCTCATGCTTGGATTTTAGCAATTTGCTCTACATGGAACCACCAGGTTTCCCTGAAAATAAGACAGGGTCTTATTTTCTTTTGATCCCTGAAATAAGCGCTTGGCCTTATTTTCAGGGAGGTCTTATTATTTTTGAGATTCAGGAAGTGTGGTCACCTCATGGCTGCTGCTGTGTTGCAATATTTTCGGGGAAGGCTTATTTTCAGGGGAGGGCTTATTTTAGCTCATGCGCTCAAAAGCCCGATTGGGCTTATTATCTGGGGAGGTCTTATTTTTGGGAAAACAGGGTACCTTTGAAGAGTATCGGGAAACTGTAGCTGGTACAGAGTGCAGCCACGTGGACGGTTCTTGAGGGTGGCACATGAAACACCACTTTTCCACGGATGCCAGTTTGTTCCTGGGTCCAAATCAATGTGTTGGTTCTTACCTTTAAAGCCTTTCATGCCATTTGTCCAGGTTGTCTGTGGAACGGTTTCACCCCAATGGAATTGGTCCAACCCCATTCACACTGGCGGAAGGGGAGCACTGTGGAGCCCGTCAGTCAAAGAATTTCATCTGGCAGGATCGTGGTGCCTGCCGGCTGGAACATTATGCCTCCAATGTGAGATCCACATCCACCCTTCCAAAAGAGCCTGAATAACTGGATTTACCAAAGAACGTGTGGTTCTAATGGAAACACGTCATTCTGGAGACGGTTAATGGACTAAGATAAACCCCCCACCTTCCCCCACCCCCACCACATATACATCCCCACCAGGGGTGGGTTTCTCGCCCTGTTCCAACTGGTTTGGTTGGAACGGGGCCAGCGGCGTCCTCGTGCACACGCGCGGTGCACACATGCGTACTAGCATCTGTGTGATGCTCCAGCTGCTCCTGGACGATCGCACAGGCGCTGTATGCATCCTGCGCATGCGTGGAAGCGCAGAACTCGTCAAAACCGGGTAAGGACCGCGGGCGGGCAGGCGCGCCCTTCGCCGTTCCTGGAAGTTACTTACTTCCGGGTTCGGCGACCAACCGGTTCGCAGGGACCGCCATGAACTGGTTGAAACCCACCCCTGATCCCCACCTTCTCCCCTCGCGCCCATCTTTCTTCATTTTAATTCAATTTTAGTATTACTATTTATTGTTTTAAATGTTTCATCTTGTTGCTTTTTATAAGCCAGCTTTAAAATTGCCTTTCGGAGATATGGACGGTGTATAAATTTAATAAAAAAATAAAATATCAGCGATCCATTGTTCCAAATCAAGGGTAGATTTTCTTTCCAGTGTTGTAGAATTTTTTTGTCAATCAAACCCGTGCCTCAAAAACCCTCATGTTCAGATATTTTGGTAATTGTCAATTGCATAAGTCAAGAATATACAGTATGTATATGCCTTCTTAATATGCAGAGATGAATAGAAGGATATATGGAGAGTTGAAACTGCAGCCTTGAAACCTTCATCCAGCTTCAGGAAATATTGAACAAAATGTCTACAAAGGAAAACTCCCTAGAAAGTTTCAAAAGGCACTCTAGAAGAGGAGATAACGCACGTAGTATGTAACAGAGAGACACCACTGAGAAACTGAATCTGCAACCTGTACTTCACATTCAAATCGCCCATTATTTTGGAATTCCCAAATGCAACCGATGTTGGAACATAAATTGCCCTGGAACTATCCTTCCTTCCATTACCTTTAATTTATCCTTTTGCCCCACAAATACATATTTTTGTAAAATTCTGAATAGATAGAGATGGGTCTCAACAGATAGATTAATATATAAGAAAAGGGAAGACGATTAAACTAATTTTAAGAGTAACAGTACGTTTACTGGCTTCATTAGCTGCTAAGACCTTGGCTTAGAGGCCAGTGAAAAGGTGGATAGAGAGTTCTTGTCTAAATAGACTTCCCCTCCTCCATTGTTCCCTTGGCATTCATATGCAAAAAAAAAGGCAACAATATGGGGCATTTTTCATTTGGCCCACTGAATTCAGATGATAGATTGAATTAAGTGAACCGTAAATTTACTGGCTTTGCATGAGCTGGATTGCTTTTGCAGCTACAACCACTGAATAACCCAGACATGGTAAGAGGACACAACCCATTTATCCTGCCGTGTTCTTTCTTCCAAAGCCAGAATCAATATGGAGCACAACTCCGATGCTTTTAAAAGGTGACGAGAAGCTTCTCTGTTCACCCCCACTCTTGGACTGGAGGAGGAAATGGCTGGGCAATTAGAATTGCATGAGAAGAAGGGCAGGACTAGGCTCATTAATCCAAACTCTTCAAGGCATCCCTACCACCATCCTTCATGCATTAAGAGGAGGGCTGCGTAAGGGTTTCCCATCCTTCAGGAACAGAAAATGCGGGCAGAACCAGAGATGCCGAGAGCCGAGGTGGCGCAGTGGTTAGGGTGCAGTACTGCAGGCCACTTCAGCTGACTGCTATCTGCAGTTCATTGGTTCTAATCTCACCGGCTCAAGGTTGACTCAGCCTTCCATCCTTCCGAGGTGGGTGAAATGAGGACCCGGATTGTTGGGGGTCATATGCTGACTCTGTAAACCGCATAGAGCGGGCTGAAAGCCCTATGAAGCGGTATATAAGTCTACTGCTATTGCTATTGCTATGCTGTAGTGCAGGGGTGTCAGACTCAAAACCCGCGGGCAGGATCCAGCCTGCAGGGTGCTTAGATCTGGTCCATGGAGCTGCCATGGAAACAGCCTGCAGTGCCTCTGCCAGCGAAAATGGAGATCAGGAGCCTGTTTTTGCTGGGAGAGTTCTCAGGCCGCCACAGGCACCCCTGACATGAGTGGCATCAAGCTGGCCATGCCCACCCTGGCAACATCCTCACCACCCCTCCCCCCCCAAGTTCAAATACAACCCTGATGCGGCCCTCAATGAAATCAAATTTGACACCTCTGCTATAGTGGATCTCCTTGGTAGGACTTGAACACACGGAAAGTCGCCATGTCTAAAAGTAAAGGTAGAGTTTCCCCTCTACCTTTGCATGCTAGTCATACCTGACAATGAAGACCTCTCCGTGGCCATGTGGCTGGCATGACTAAATGCCGAAGGTGCATGGAACGCTGTTACTTTCCCACTAAAGGTGGTTCCTATTTTTCTACTTGCATCTTTACATTCTTTCGAACTGCTAGGTTGGCAGAAGCTGGGACAAGTCACGGGAGCTCACTCTGTTACACAGCACTAGGGATTCGAATTGCCGAACTGCCGACCTTTCTGATCGACAAGCTCAGTGTCTTTTTTTTAATAATTTTTTTTTATTTCCATTTTCATTTTCATAACACACACTGACATGTATACTATACATAGCCCATATCATATAGTATTAAATAATAATTACATCAGTTCCTCTTGTCAACAATGCCCAGAAAAATAGAAACCCATTATTAGCTCTTCTGCTCTCCATACACCTCTTTCTTCTACCACCTTCCAACTTTCTATCTTCCCTCCATCATCCTTTCCTACTTCCCCTTCCTTTCTACTGCTCCTCTCTCTACAATCCACTCCTCCTTATCCTTCTCATCTTCCCCCCTTACCCTCTCTCCTATCCTTCTCTTCCCATCTTTCTTCTCCCTTCTGTTTCCCACTCCTCCTCTCATTGGTGCATTTCCGCTACATGTCAATATGCTTAACATATCCTAGTACAAGCTCAGTGTCTTAGCCACTGAGCCACCACCATGTCTAATGAGTCTCAATAAAGATGAAACTGGATGCACTTTGCCTCCTGCTAGTTGGAAACAGGTATAACATCTGAACAAAAACATATCGAATTCTGGTTTTATTTTTTAAAAAATTCCTGACCACCTAGCACCTGGAGATCAAGGACAAAGCCTAACTGACAGAAGAATTGAACACGGATGTTTATGATGACGTAATCCCCGAAAGCATCATTGCAAAATAACTTAGTGCAAGCATTTTTTTAAAAAAAAACAGGGTGGGGTGGGGTATACCAAACATTAAAACTAATTGAGAGCTCCTATTTAAAATGTACGATAGGCCAAGAAATCTTCAGGGCTGAAAATGACCGTATTAGGATTTTGAACAATTTCAACCATTTCTCGGGGGGTCTTTTCATACTTGAGTAGAAGATAGCCAAGTGAGGCTGGAGAATTTCTATGGATGATTTGTGGAAAGATACCAAGAAACCACATAAAATTGACTTTAGTCAAAAATTGACTGTTGCTATAAATTCACACCCAGAAGAAACTGGAGTTCTCAAAGTAGGCATTATTAACTGTTTATTAATTGATTGTAATCAGAGGTGGGTTGCCAATTTCTTTACTACCGGTTTGGGGGCGCTCCTGTGTGCGCACTACACTTCTGTGCATGTGCAGAAGCGTCTGCGTGGGTGGGCGGAGTCTCCCACTGCCACTACTACCGGTTCAGCCAATCTGGGCCGAACGGGCAGCAATCCAGCTCTGATTGTAATGCATTTATTCTTAAGTATGTGCTTATGTACAAAAGACTTCAGAGATGCAACACAGAGTTGTTTTTAAACCAAAAGAAAGTCGCTCATCAGAAACAAGAATCAAAAGGCAAGAGCCTAACAGGTTTCTCCCTGGATTTCCTTCAGCAACAAACCAACTAAATGAAATTAATTAAATCAGTATCAACTAGCACTTTCTATATGTAGAGGTTAAGATACAGAGTCTGACTCTCTAACATAGGAAGCTGGAGGAAAGGGGCGGTTGATAAGAAAGAAGAGCAGAAATGACAGAATTTATTACTTCATTTTTTTCCCTCAGCCATAATCTTTCCACCCGAAAGCTTAGCTATTATCTATTCTGAAAACAGTGATCTTTCAAGGCAGAACTTAATGCCTAGCTGGGTTGATACGGAGGGAGCCATTCACAAAGACTCAAATCCAAGGGTCATCTCTAGGGCAGTCCCACTGTTTCACAGTTGCCAAACTCCAGCAAGCATCCGTAATGAAATAGGTCAAGTTAAAAACCCTGTAATCCACGAATGTTAGGAATTATACCTGTTAAGCACAATTTCACAAGGGTAAATTTCCCGACAGCCCTATTTCTTTTCTCGTGGGTGCATTGCAAATCTCCTACGCACCAATATTGATCCGGTCTTTTTGTGGTTGCGCATTTTTTTCTAACGATTTAGCAGGTGAATACTGAAGGTGACATGATGGTAAAAAAACACCTATGGGTGAGGATGGTTTCATTTCCCCTCCCTTTTTGGAAACAGTTTGGATTTAGGAAATGTATGTACTATTTTATTTCTAACTAGATGATAACCAGGCATTACCCGGGTATTTATTTATAGGGGGAAATGTCTGGACCAAATGTAATTTCTAATGTTGGATTATCCCCCTTACCAGAGGTCGCCCCCTTGTGGAGTACTGTGAAGTCATTACCATGGCAACTCCACTGTGCTGTAGATAGAAGCCATTTTAAGGCACAACAGGCTGTATCTTAACAGAACAGACATCCCAAGGGGTGTTAGGGTTGTCTTACCACCACAGTATTTTTTTTTCCAGAGAGTAAGTCATCTGTGTACCAAGTTTGATTGAAATTGCTCAAGGCATTCCAGAGTTATGCTGGAACACACACACACTTAGAGAGAGGGAGGGAGGGAGGGAGGGAGTGAGAGAGAGAGATTGATTGATTTTGGAAAATTATGCTCTTTTGGTGGCATCATCTTAAGGAGCTCCAGGAGTTCAAACCAACAGGAATGATGTAGTTGTACAGATCAGAGGCTGCCCATGCCTGGTTTCCATTGACTGGAACCATCTGTTCAGATTTCAGATGAGGGTTTCCTCCAACACTAAAACTGGAGCTGGTCCAGATTGAATCCTACATGTTGTACCATTATGCTCTGGCCCTTCTCCAAGGTTCATTATGAAGTGGAAGGATTTGGATCTCCATTAGCTGCCATTCTCTATCAAGTGCCTCTCACTGATGTGATGAACACCGAGTGCAGATCAAGCCGATTTTAAAACCACCACTGAATCAGATCAGAGGGAGCTGGGCCCACAGAAGAAATGGGGGCAGAGCAAATGTCTTACAGGGGATGCATTCCTATAAAGGTGAGGGGTGGAGAGAGGTGTATTTTCAGACTTGCAAGATTCTGTTAATGTGAACTCACAGTAAAGGTTGTGTTAGTACTCATGGTTGCTTCTTCTTGTTTGGACTATGTCAAAGGGCTGACATTTGGTATACACAGTAATATAACCCCTCCCTTAGGAGGGAATGACTTGAGGCTTTTAGTCATGGGGCCCAGACACAGTTAATCCTTTGGCTCTCCAGTCTGAGAGTACAAATGAATTAGAAGGAGAGTACATTATTTATAGTAGGGACGAGGTAGAAAGTGAGTTATTGGGAACCACGAATCCCACACTAATATCGCTTGTTTCTTGTTTGGTTATTTTGCCTGCTCAAACCTAGCTGGACTGCACTTCATCAGTCTTTACACAGAGCCTTTTAGATGTTTGGAAGCTGGAATTCCCACCATATTTTCCCAATGTTGGGTGGGAATTCTGCAACTGTAATTCTAAAATATCAAGATATCAGACTGGAGGCGGGGAGAACCAGTTTGATTATGATGGAATTAGGTGAAGTAAACTGGAGAGCCAGTTTGATGTAGTGATTTT